>NC_137668.1:1770992-1804894 GCF_963422515.1 Blennius ocellaris
TGACTCCCCATCTAGATCCTCCTAATGTCATCATAACAATCCCACTTGGTCGTCTGTCCACTAGAACGTCTGTGTTCTCCTGTTGTTAATGTTTACAGCGTATTGTTCTTTGTGTGTGTGTGTGTGTGTGTGTGTGTGTGTGTGTGAGTGTGTGTGTGTGTGTGTGTGTGTGTTTTCATTACTAAAACAACCCAAAGCACCACCTCATGGCCTTGCATGATAACTCCACGGATTTCAGCGAGAGTCAAAACGTTGCCGTGTAACTGAGAAACTTCTCAGACAAAAACGCAAAGTTATGCGTTTTCTCTTGAAAAGTAGTTGTGTAATTGGGGCCTGAGACATCTTGAGATCAACTTGTCTCCAGCGTTCAGAGACATGTTGGAACGCATCCTGCAGAGTCCTCAAGAGTCCATATTGAAGGCTTCCAGACTGTTTAAACATCATTGTGCCAGTCAAGCCTTTTAAGATAGAAACTGTTTTTCAGCGGCTTTTTCTGGTTTCAGTCATTTGTTCAAGTCACTTTTACAGCCAATCAGATGAGAAATGCTGCTTGTCAGGTCTTCAGACACTCCTCTGCTGCGACATCGACTCCAACCTGATCCAGTTTTTATTCAAGCAACTGAACTGATGAATTCCTTCAAAGTTGCATCTTTCTCCGTCCTCACATGCGCTGCCAAAAGAAAACTGTAAATTCATGGCTGTGAAAGTAAAGTGGATCACCTCCCCTCATCTTTCCCCTCTCTCACCTTCACCTCTCTAACATCTGTTTCTCTGGTTTCACCTCCTCCTCTCTTCGGCTGCTTCTACCTTTCATCCCGTTTCATCTCCTTTTTCCTTTTCAGCTGCGCTCCACACAAACAAACAAACCGACACACGGAGATGGGTTGCGTTTGGAGATTCTTGATTTGGGTGGGGGGGGGAGGGGGGGGGGGGTTCCCATGTCATTTTATTTTATTTAACTGCTTTTTTTTATGACGCATTAGAGCTTCGATGATCCTGAACGCTCGAGTTTGATTCGTGTGTTTTAGAGACTTATGACCAAGCATTTAGGATTTATAGCTGAAAAACAGCAAGGTCAGGGAGAAATCTGTTCAGAACTCATTCCAAAGTGAAACCGTTGGGCCTCCAAGCATGCCTGACGTGGCCCACAATGCACTGCTGCTTCAACCACAAGGTGGAGGTGGAGGTGGATGTAGGACATCGCCGTGGATAATTATGAACTGAAGAGAAAACCTCTAGTCTGACGCTTCAAACGAGTTGCAGCGTAAACGCTGGGCGCAGCAGAGAATGGGAATTCCTGGCAGACTCAAATGCATTGCTGCTTTGAACCGGCTCACCCGCCGCTCTCTCGCCCCGCGGTGCGCCGTCTCCCCGGGGACCACGCCGCACACTGACTCTGTCTGCCAGGCATTCTGGGGTGGAGAGCGACACATGTTTTACCCACAACCAGGCGCTGAGAAAATGACGGCGGCTGTCCTAGATACAGACGGCCGTGAACTTCACCTGAACTCTGGATCCACGTTCACCTCCGAGCTGGGCGAGAAGACACCGCCAACAGCCGAAGACTGAGGCCGTCGGAAAAAACAACTCAGATAAGACAAAGTTAGTTAGTTAGTGTCTGAATACTCAAAAGCAGTCAGGCAGTTCAGTATCAAGGCTCTGAAAACTCGATTAAAGGTCCGTCATGCAGGTAGAGCAACGGCTTTGAACTCTATTTTAGTAAACCGTTATCAAACCTTGTCCGCGACCATAAAACACACTGACTCTATGAGCTCTCAAAGCTCAAGTCTCGATCAACTCCAAACTCCAGGAAGTGTTAAAAAAAACAACTATACTGGCTTTATGAAACACAACTCAAGAAAAGTTGTAGCAACTCTATGAGGAGTTTTCCAATACAACTTCACCAAAGCTGTGGTGACTACATGAACTCCAGCAACTGTACATCAAGCCTTTGGAATGGCTTGATGGAATTCTAGCAATTCTATTAAAACTCTACAAGATACAAGAAATGTTGGTTGCTCTGTGAATTACAACCAACTCCAGCAGCTCAAGTAAAGTTCTAGAAACTCTATTGGGACTCTATCAACAATATTAGGACATTGGTAACTTTTAAAAACCCTACTGACTTTGTTAGGACTTTACAAACACTTCAAAACTGTATTAGAACTCCAAGTCTGGAGAAACTCGACCACCTGTTAAACACAACCAACTCTTCCACTTCTATCAAACTCCAGCAACCATCTAGCGCCCATCTGCTTACTGTGAAGCCTGTCATGTTTGGAGCCCTCACAACTTTTAATAACTCTACTCTCCATTAAAGTGTGGTTTCTCCAATCAAATCTACGAACTCCATTTGAAATCCATCAACCAAACCTACCAACTCCACTGAACTTTGCCAACTTTCAGCATGAACTCCAGCAACTCCACTGGTACTCTCTCAAACGTTTAGAACTCCATCAACCCAGGAATAACACTGGCATGCTTTGGGTTGAAGAGCTCTACCAACTGTACCAGGACTCCAATGGGGTTTTTCCACTCGTTCCTCCTCGGTCCTACTCCACTCGACCCGCTATCGATGCTTTTCCACGCCGTGTTAGTCCCACTACCAGGTACTTTTATGGTTCCTGCTCAAAAATAAACTCGTGGATCAGCGACGATGTGCAGGTGTTTTTATATCTGGTAGCAACCATAGGATTCAGGAGGTTGATGGAGCGACTCGCTGCGAAGTATCAAGAGGTCTCTGAACCACAGTGTTTTGGATTAACTGGCTTCCCTGTTAACTGGTGACCCGCTTCCTCCAGCATTTCCTTTCCACAGCAGATGTTAAAAACCCGACTGAAATCTGTAGCTGTCCTGGCGAACGCCGTTTAACTGCATTTCCTTTCAATTATTGTAGCGTTTGTTTGTCTTATTTTACTATCAGCTGCTGCTAACGGACGGTGGCAGAAGTCACTAGTCAACAGGGGCACCAGTGAAACCGAAACACTGGACAGTAAATCACGATTTCAACGATCTGCATTTTGTAATATTATTAATAAATAGATACAAATATATATCATTAAATGTATTATTTGAGCTGCTATCCAAAGCTGGTTCACTCTGCATCCTATCGGGGGTGATTAGTTGTGCAGGATGAGAAAACTCTTATGGCTCCGCCCACACTGCGGTCGTAGTATATTGTAATGGAATGCGACCAAGGCCGAGTAAGGCTGAGTAGGAGCTCGTGGAAAAGAGCCATAATTCTAGGCTTGAACTGTGTCAGCATCAACTCTACAAAAGCTCTACCAACTTCAACTCAACTGAATAAATGTGAACTGTGACTGCCTGCAGGCCGCAGGAGCAGAAAGCAGCCGTGGAAAACGATAACAGAAAAAAAGACAGTATGTATTGTTTTTTTCTCCCTAAAACCTTGACAACCTTTGACCCCTGGGGAGGGCCGAGTCTCCTGACAGCTCTCAGTCAGCTGCTAATGAAGACGTGGAGGATGAAGATGGACGACTGTCTTCCTCTTCAGGAGGTGCTGAGTCTTCTTTGTCTCGTTTTGGTTCGATCTGTTTTTTCACTCATTTCTTTGTCTCCGTTTCGTTTTCTCATGAAGTCACTCGCTACTTGACAACAAACATCTTTATTCATCCATTTCCTGCTGTGTCTTTTCTATTTCTGAAACTTTAGAGTCAATTTGTTTCCATTTCTCTTTTCTGTCATTATTTGCTTCTTTGGGGATGAAAGACTTTTTCTTTTATGTGGTTGTCTTGCATCTGTTTCTGAAGTTTTGTTTTCTTCAAGAAAATGTTGTTCTTTATCATCAGTTTTATGTTTTTGACTCTTTTACTTTGTAATCCTTTCTATAAACATGTTTTGATTTTTGGATTGTTTTGGGGTTTGTTTGGTTTTTTTATTTAAATAGAGCACATTCTGATTTTTGTCTTTTTTTTTTTTTTGCTTGAGAGACTACTTTACTATTTACTTTGTGTCCCTGGTCTTATTGTCTCTTGTTTGATTTGTAAAAATTCCTGTTCTTTTAAATCATTTTAAGTGATTTGTACCTTCTTGACTAACAAACAGCCATGTGATCACTCGCAGCACTTTAGCCATGTACAAACACCTGTTGGGATCTCACAAAACCACAGAAAGTTTGTTCATTTCTAAGGAAAGTCAATTTTCATGTCATGATACATAGTCATGACATATGAATTCTGACCCAGGACTGTGATTGACCATCACAGCCAGTAGGGGGGATGGGGGGGGGGGGCTACCTTTTGTCACTACAGACCCATGGGATCCCCCCTGCTTTCTGCTCATCTGCTCAAAAGACGCTTCCCCCATGCACTCAGCCAGTCACTGATTGGTTGAAGCTCTCAGGATTCGACACCTTCGAATCCACACACTTGCAACAAAAGCCTGAAAAAAAGCAGTCTTGCAAAATAGTCTGGCAGCGAGCTTTGTCCTGTGAACACCAAGGAAGAGCTGCTTCCCAGCAGCTCAACTCACCCAGTGTTAGCATACAGCTAACACCAGAGGCCTGCAACCAGGGGCCTTCACTCCTCAACTCCTCTGCTGACCCGACCACGAGGGTCAGACCTTCCCCTGATCCAGAGACCAGCACCCAGAGTCTGATCTCCCATCAACCAGGAAAACCAACCAGTTCCTCCAGGACGGACCAGGGAAACGACGCCTCACAGAACTTCTTTGTGTTTTCCTCAACCAGCAGGAAAACCATCACAGACCTGAGCGACCAGCTCCTCAGTCTGGACAAAAGGAACAACCAGGAGCTGCAAAGAAGGACTCCTGAAACATCAACTTCATCTTCTTCTCCTCGGCCTGCAGAACCAGCAACCACAGTTAGCAGGAGGTGCTAACTACAGGAGAAGACACCAGCTTCCCTCCAGCAGGACAACAACTGAACTCCTTCAAGGAAGTGGGAACAACTGGGCTTTACCTGAGATTAGTTAAATATATGATAGAACTGTTTAACTTTATGAAGATATGTTTGTTGGGACCATTATGTAGCCCGGACACGTGGCACCATTATGTTGGGGCCATTATGTAGGGATTTCTTACCTCATATGGATCACTATTTATGTTGTGGTTGGCTATCGATAATGATTAATAATTATCAAAGATAGTTATTAATAATGTTGAAATTTAATCTGATCTGTATCAGAACCTTGGAGCTCCACCTGTCTTAACAGGAAATGATAGCCAATTCAGTTATATCAGTCTCATAAGATATACTAAACAGTTAATCAGGAATATGAATTAATAGTTAAATTAATTACAATTACCAGAATTAACAGTAAAGATTGAAGGATTTTGGAGTTCTTGACACAGAAGAGTCGACATTTCATTCACCTTTGTGCTCATTAATAAAACAGCAAGTATGATTCCAAAAATATATTTATTAACAATGAAAACAAATAAAACACAGATTCTAACTACCTATATACAGCTTGGTGTGTGTAGGTGCATGTGTGTGTGTGTGTGTGTGGAGAAAGAGAGAGAGAGAGTTGGAGGGAGTGTGTGTGTGTGACGTGTGATGGAACTACAAAACAAGATGGTGGATCACAAGAAACTACATCCAAATGGAGGTTATCAGAGAACAGGAGGTCTGTCCTGGGTCTCCACCATGTGCTGATAGCAATGGAACAATAGAAGCTAGTCGTAGCATCTGCTTCTGGTGTGTCTCTGCTAAAGGACCATTTCTAGAATGAGTTGATGTGAATGCGACTTGTCTTGTAAAACATCAGGAGTCGTCAGATGGTGTTCAGTTACTGTGTGATGTTGTCTTTGATGTGATATGTGTAGGATTGTGAGTTAACAAGTTAGTAAAGCAAAGATTAGCATGCAGACCCTGTGTCTGTGGCAGAGCTAACGTTGGTTTACAAGTTGATAACGGCTCCTAATATCATTATCTATAGAACTCAATCACTGTAACAGAACCAACACATCTTCATAAAGTTAAACAGTTCTATCATAGCATCAGGTTTAACTAATCTCAGGTAAAGCCCAGTTGTTACCACTTCCTTGAAGGAGTTCAGTTGTTTTCCTGCTGGAGGGAAGCTGGTGTCTTCTCCTGTAGTTAGCACCTCCTGCTAACTGTGGTTGCTGGTTCTGCAGGCTGAGGAGAAGAAGATGAAGTTGATGTTTCAGGAGTCCTTCTTTACAGCTCCTGGTTGTTCCTTTTGTCCAGACTGAGGAGCTGGTTGCTCAGGTCTGTGATGGTTTTCCTGCTGGTTGAGGAAAACACAAAGAGGTTCTGTGAGGGTCGTTTCCCTGGTCCGTCCTGGAGGAACTGGTTGGTTTCCCTGGAGATCAGACTCTGGGTGCTGGTCTCTTGGTCCTGGGAAGGTCTGACCCTCGTGGTCGGGTCAGCAGAGGAGTTGAGGAGTGAAGGCCCCTGGTTGCAGGCCTCTGGTGTTAGCTGTATGCTAACACTGGGTGAGTTGAGCTGCTGGGAAGCAGCTCTTCCTTGGTGTTCACAGGACAAAGCTCGCTGCCAGACTATTTTGCAAGACTGCTTTTTTTCAGGCTTTTGTTGCCAGTGTGTGGATTCGAAGGTGTCGAATCCTGAGAGCTTCAACCAATCAGTGACTGGCTGAGTGCATGGGGGAAGCGTGAATGTAAAAACTAAAGTACAGCTACTTTATCTCTTATTATACTTTCTGTTGCACCAATAGTCTGTTATATTGTATTTCCATTTGTAAAACTTTGTTTTTCTGACACTGCTAATGACTTGTCTTTCACTGTGTGTCACAGAAACATGGAGAGAACGACATGGGAAGGGACCACACATGCACTGAGGACCTCAGGAGGAATTGTGATGTACAAATAAATAAATAAACAAAGCCTACATTGGCCTACTTCTCTTCCATGATGTCTTACCACAGCGATGTAATCTTGCTGACTTGTGAATGTGCTTTATATTGCAAACAATTAAACAGACTGGTATCGCAAACCAAGTAGCGCGGGGCTAAACCGGAAGTGTGATTACGTGCATGGCGCCGCCCACGTAAACTTCCGGAATAAGGTCAATAAATAGTGTGACGAACGGCAGGAGCGAATTGCTTTGGCTTTTATTTTGACATGAACAAACCCTTGTAGCAGGACGAGACTCCACACAACACATTTCTCAGTCATGGTTGCACACCAATATCCAACAAACCAAACTAAACAAGACGAAATAATTAACTATCTGAACCGAGGAACAAAAACACAACACTAGCACAAATCAACACACACAACAAGCCCAACAATGATCCCGGTTACGGGCCACACATTTAAAAAAAAAAAAACTTAACTAAAATTAAATAAAGACTAGATAAAGGTTACCACGATGCAACGCTACCTTCTGTAAATTAATTTTTCATAAAAAAATCCAGCGTCAGTCAACACGTGACATTTGGTGACACCAATCACAGTGAATTAAACGCATAAAAGCAATGTTTTTCGACCACTGTGCCAATGAACACCGAGATATAGGTGTGCCGTGTAAACTATCCAATTTCAAATTTTTTCTACAACAACATTTACTCTCAACCGCTGTCATAGCAGTGTGCAGAGTAATTGTGTATAAGTACTGTGGGGAACGGTAAGAGCGACCTGCTTTGGCTTTTATTTTGACATGAACACAGCCAAATGGGACCTTATAACAGGATGACACTCCACACAACACATTTCTCACTCATGGTTTTGCACACCAACATCCAACAAACCAAACTAAACAAGAAGAAATAATTAACTATCTGAACCGAGAAACAAAAACACAACACAAGCACAAATCAACACACACAAGCCCAACAATAACCCTCAATAACTTCCGGCAACACCTAACCTGAACTCCCATCATGCCCTTCAGCGACCAACTCAGTGATGCTACAATACTCTTCGCCACTAGATGGCAGCACAGAACATTGACGGTGAAATCGAAACTTAACGAAAAAAACAGGTTTTTCCACACCTGAAAAACAAACGTTTTAGCTCAGTTGGTTAGTGCGTGGTGCTAATAAGTTCAAGGTCGCGGGTTCGAACCCCGTTACGGGCCACACAGTTTTTTTTTGTTTTTTTTAACATAACTACAACTAGATAAAGACTTTTAAAAAGATCATTTTAAAAGGGTGAATGTAGATTCAGCACTCCAAGGTTTTCCATTTCATACTTTTAAATTAGACCATTTTAATCTTGTATAATTTTTCATTAGGGTTGTGTACAGTTGCACTACTACATCCACTGTTCTTTGTTTTTAATAATTGAATTGTACAAAGTGAGAAAGGTGTTTCCAAATGAATGAAATTACATATATAGCTAATTTTGTTACGATTCTGAAGCTGAGCAAACAGGAGTGTTCTGACTGAAAATGGATCTTGTGTCTAATTTCTAAACAGACATCAAATTCCTACATAAAGAAGAGTTGATGACCCTTTAACTGATTTACTGTCCAAGAGACTTTTCATAGAAGGCAATGATTGAACGCAACGTTCGATAACTATTGATGGACTGATAATAAATGGACTCACGAAGCTGCAGAGGTGACTTGGTCCAGAACAGACATCTTCCTGTCGAGACTCCAGATTCAGCTCCAGGTTCATTTGTTCCGTCCATCAGTGGGCGTGTTTCCCAGTGTCACAATTCAATTACAGAACCCAAATACAGACTTGGACAAAAGGTGAAAGTTCAAAAACTCTTTATTTCGAAGAAAAAAAAAAGGTTCTGAACAAACTAAGCAAAAAGGTGGTCGACCAAAAGGCAGGACAAAGTGAAAGAAAAAGTTCAGAATAAAAAGAAACACTAACACAAAACACCAGCAGAAACATGGGAAGTGTCCGTCCTTTGTCTCTGTATCTCACCGCACGGAGGAGAGGACGGAAATCCTCCTGAAGGGAAGCAGCGGCGAACAGTAAGTCATAGTTCTACAAACCTTGAGATTGGATTAACACAGTAATTTATTACAAAAGACAGAAACACTGGCCTTCCAGAGAATCGCCTTATACTTAGCCGTTAACCGCGGAGTAAAGCAGCTGAGGATAAACGCGCGTCAGGTCAGTCGAAGAGCGGAAACAAGAAGAACGAGCCAGCCAGAGCTTCCGCTAGATAAAACACGCGCTCCGCTAAATCCCCTCTTCCCATTGGCCACCGCTAGAAAGAGGCGTAAGCAACGTAATCTCCTATTGGCGGACCTTCACACAGACTGAACAAACTACGCTACCCATGATGCATTTCAGTATTTGTCCACCATCTACAGCTCAATAACAAAACAGTCCGACGCCATTTTAACAGTTTGAATAAGTCCATGCGGGAAGCGTCACAGTTCGGAGGTCAAAGAAAACGTCATAACTCTAACAGAAGTCTAGGCACAAATGAACTCAGACGATCTTAGTTCCCACCGCAAAGTTTTTTTTTTTTTTTTTTTAATAGATTCCATTCTTAATAGAATAATAAAATTGATCAAATAATTGATAAATATCTTTCATTATCATTATGGATAGCCAAACCACCAAAATCCAACATAACCGCTCCTTATGAGGTAAGAAATCATAATCAAGAAACATAATTGGTGTTCAGGCTGAAATCACAACAGTCACAGCAATAGTTCGATTAATTTGCTCTGGATGACGAGGAGTAACTTCTAGTGCTGTCAAAATTAACACTTAATTGTGGCGATCAATGTAAAACGTTTCACTTGTTAAAAAGAATGATAGTTTTGTTTACTTACGGGTTCCTTTGGGTTTGTATTTTGTTTGTTTGTTGGTATTTTAACTCTCTAACCTTTTGTCAGGTGAGCAACAGGTGCAGCAGCACGGAGCCACCCGGCTGCAGAGCAGCACAATACCTCGTAATGATGGGAGACACATTATTACACAGAAAGTTGCACTTTTAAAAAGTTGCCTTAAGGTCGTTTGAGACAGTGAAAGTCGTTGTTTGGCAGCTGAACAGCAGGAGCCACCAAACTGCTAAAGCTGGAGGAAGTGCTACAAACTTGTGGGTGAATTATTAATTTCTCCTCCTTCTCTCTCTCTCTCTCTCTTTCTCTCTCTCTCTCCTTCTCTGTGTCTCGTGTCTATGTTCTTGTATGTGCGCGCGCACGTGTGGCGTTTCTCTCGTTCCCCCTGTCGAGAGTGTGTGTGAGTGGTTTCTTTTTGTATTAGTATTGTATTAATTAAATTATTGCAACTTAGTTCATGTCATAAATTCACAATTTTATTCCTCGGAATATCAAAGTGTTGGACCTGCACACTAACGTTTAGTCTGAGTTTTGTTATATCATCTCTCTTTGTGGATATTTTTGTTTTTGCATTAACTTGGAGAGAAACAGTGTTCACCCAAAACCAGAAGCAAGCATTTGAATGTACTTGTATATAAGTATACAAAATGTACTTATACATGTGTTGAGTCTACATCATTTCATTTTCCATAAGATTTTTATTACTAGCTTGTCTAAAGTTGAAAACGTTTGAACAATCACAATTAATTACAGAAAATTGTGCAATTAATTATAGGTTTTTATAATCAATTGACAGCACTGGTAAATTGTTAATATCTGTTTGCTGTTGCATGTTTATTGATTTTTTTTTCTTCACTTCCAAAGTGAAGAAAAACTTGTAGGCTTTTACTTCACTACAAACTGCTTTTTATACAAAAGTCTTTTGTACTGTGGTTCTGACGTTATCATTCTTTGGCATGTTTCTTTGGTTTGAATGTCTAAGTTGGGATTGAGGTTATAACCTTGAAGGACCACTGTTTCACGATGGAGAGGCTCCGCCATCTTCTCTTTTACCTCCTTTGCATTGACAGCCTGTCCACCTTCCAAGCAGGTGTTTGATAACTTGGCTTGTAGCTCCTTCAGTTGAGAAACTTCAAGCTTCATCTCCTCTTCCCCAACCAGACTTCTCACTTTGTTCCAGAAGGTGGTGTTAAAGTGTTGATAAATCCTCCAGTCTAAAATATTAAATTTCTTGATTTTCTCAGCAGTTGTCATTGTAACAGAAGTAAGAGTTTCGTTAGCGCGACTGTTGATCTTAAAGGAAACAACATCATCCAGGGACCAGCAGAGGGCGTGCTTGAGCAAGATCATGGACTCATCAAAGTATTCAGTGATCAGAATCAGGTGGAAGTCCTTTTCTATGCCAGCGATCACTTTGTTAACTATTGTCTCCAGGCCTGAGGTGTCAGCTGTGGCAGTGTTGTCATAGCCAAGGTCAAAAGCAAGAGTGTTGTGAACATGGTTGTGCGTCAGTGATCTGTCATCTTGGCCATTGTCGAGGAAGTCATCCAAGGATTTGAACTTACTGAAGGTTGTAATGGTCCTGAAGAACATAAAAGTAGACTCCATCATAGACACAGGATGTCTCAGAATAGAAAAGTAGAAGGAATCTTTGGGCATCAGTTTCTCCACCTTGAGCAAAACATAAAGTAACAAAGATTAATGCATTAAAAAAAACAAAACATTATGTGTCATACATATATCAAATACATGATACTACTGTTCCAGGGTCTTACTGAGGGTTGTACCTTCGGCAAAACACTTTACCACACTGGCTCATGATAGTGTTTAGTAAGCAAATTCACACACACATATATATTTTTTCATGTACAGTGGGGGGAAAACGTCCCTGCCTTATATTCAAGCAGTTTGCTTTTTTTTCTTCTGTCCCTTCCTGGACTGTGGCCTGGTCATGGCAGAAAGACTCGTGTGACCGAGTGACCCTCAGATCTATGGCAGTAAAGGAGTCATTGCACTGGACCGTTGTGGGGAAGAGAGAGCTGAGCTATAAAGCAAAGCTCTCTATATACCTGCCGGTCTACATCCCCACACTCACCTATGAACTTTGGGTCATGACCAAACGAATGAGATCGGGGATACGAGCGGCCGAAATGAGTTTTATCTGCAGGGTGGGAGGCGTCAATCCTCGAAACAGTTCAGCCAAATGTTTTTTCCCCCCTGAAAACATATGAAGCAATAACTAAGCTGTGCAGTTGAAAAGTTAAAATGCCACTTCATGGACATGTGGCTGGTGTGAGGGGGCGTGGCTGCAATACAACATTCCTGGTAAGTTCTTGTTTGAATCCATATGAAATTCATATGAAAACTGCCTCTATTTTAAAAGGAAATCAATACTAACTAATCAATTACTGACTTTTGCTGATGAGTACAACAGTGATGTTTACATTGACACACAATCTGAACTAGTAATTCACAGTCAAACACTCAAACAAACAACAAAAGTTAATTGAGAATCACTTGGTGAAGAAGCTCACCTCAGACTTTCTGAACCTCATGTGGTTGCATAGAATGTCAAAATGAGTCAGGCCGTTCTTTTTGACACAATGTGTGTTAAAATATTCTGGGTAACACAGCAGGAGTCCATCATGGGGAAAGGCGAAGGTCAACCCCCTGGTGTCACCATACCGGAACAGGATGTTTTGGACAGTGCTGCTCGCCGTTTTGTGTGTCTTCAGATAAACAAGGTGAGATTTTGGTTGGCAGGATTTTCTGAGGTTCTTTTCCTCTCCTCCCAGAAGCTTCTGATTGAACAGCTTTCCAGCGCGCTCATTTTGACTTTTGACCTCCAATAAGCCGTCTTGCTGCTGGAACCCCTGAATTGGACCGTCGTTCTGAGGCTCTTTGGTGTCGTCATTTGTCCACAAGTTATTCACTGCAGCTTTCCCATTGAGGGCCAAAAGGTTCAAATGGGCACTGCAAAAGTATAAATAAATTAATCAATATACAATATACTACACACAAACATACACACACATACTGTACATAATCACATATAGTAAACACTATGTTCACAGAAAAGTTTATCAAGTACATTTTTCTTTTTGCTGAAAGACAAATGTTTTTTTAGGCCATCAGGAGTACGTGACTGTGACTTCCTGGTTGTGTGAGTTGAAGTGTTTCATCACAACAGTATATAAAGCTCGAGTAGGAGACAGCAATCAAATGAGCAAAAAAATCTGCACAAATAAACAACAAAACAGCAATAAACACATACATATATACACATCTAAGGTAAATAAAATGTGAAAAAACAAGATGAACTATGACTTTGACTGACTGATTAAAAACTGTAAAATCGTCGCCATAATGGAGCAGGAAAGTTTAATAACAGTGATGTGACGTCACCTGAAAGGTTTGACGGTAATGCTGACCACCAGCAAGATGAGGAGGACGACCACAGAGCGACGCCATCGCAGCCGACATCGACTGACATTGAAAAAAAAAAAAAAAGACAACAAAAAAACAAAAACACAATCTTTAGAGTGGTTTCTGAACGTGTGGGAGGATAAACAGCCACGTGATGCATCGCCAGTCTCCAGCTAACAAGCCTCAAACAGTGAATCATAGTGTGCGTTATTTTCAATAACACGCTGCACTTCAGGACAGGAGTGTCGTACGCATGATCTAAGTCAATTACCTGTTATTGCACATCATTAACCAGTTGAATCTCCTCCAAAGTAGCATAAAACTGACCAAAAACAGGCAAATGTAACTTGCGATCGTCAGATTCAGTCTCGACTCTAACATCTCTACTTCATCTTTTCACCATTGTTTACTGCTGCCTAATAATTCAAAGTGTTGTTTTTTTCTCCAATCCAGTCTTCTTCTGTGGGTTTTTTGTGTGTGTGTGTGTGTGTGTATTGGGTGAGTCACAGCGCCCCCTAAAGGCCTGTCATACGTACTACATGCCCTCAGGCATCGTGTTGATCCCAGTTCATAGTGATGGAATGGTGTTTGAGAATGCTGGAGAGAAAAAAGATTGTTTTGGATCATGTGGACAGGGTAGGGCTGGGCGATATGGACCAAAAGTCATATCCCGATATATTTAGGTTGAATATCGATATACGATATATATCCCGATATTTTTTCCGCAAAATGAAATGAAATGTTAAGTCAAAGTCAAAGCCAAATACAAGTTACCAAAATACTTAGTTTTATTGAAAACTCACTCTAAAATGCAAACATTAAGACTGTATAACAAAGCTCCGTAAGGTGCACTTTTAAATAATATAATATCTTAAATAAAAATAGCTTATCAAATAAAATAGGTCAATCTTTTTCTGATGGCAGCATTTATATATAAAGAGAAAACAAAACAAAGTGCTCAGTTTAAGATGAACTTTTTTTTAAACATCAGCTTGTTTCTTTTTGTTAACTTAATAGCTTATCTGAACCGTTGCACAAGAAAAAGACTATTAACTCAATAAACATTCAATAAAAAAACACTTTTTTTACTTTGATAAACTTGAGGTAGACATTAGAAGACAGACAAACTGCTTTTGTTATTGCACACCACCTGTCGCTTTTCTTCCCGTACGGCACACTGCGGGAAAATGAAGCTTGAAGTGAGCTTTGTTTTGGGGCTGGAGCTTTGTTGGGTTGGGAACGGCTTCCTGCGCCTGTGGCTTCTGTAGCGCGTAGCTTCAAACACTCTTCATATTGCAGTTTGTGCCACGTTTTGAAGTGGTGAAAAAGATTGGTAGTGCTTCCACCACTGGCTGCAATGTGCTTATGGCACTCCCTACATAGAGCGTAGTTTTGTTGTTCATCTGACAATTTATATCCGAACCACCTCCAGATGATTGAGCCATTGTTTTTCCTTTTACTAACAAGGGGCTCTCCTCCGCACGTTCCGCAGGTGTTGTTGCTCCATGTTTGTTGAAGTGTGCCGGAGTGTCTGTTTCTGCCCCTCCTCCCTGCATGAAAGAGGAGGGGCGGGGCTGGGAGGCTGGGGGGCTGGGGGGGGGCTGGGAGCAGTGCAGAGAGCTCCGATCAGCGGCTTGCCTGAAGCAAGTTTTACAGCGCAAATGTGAACTATATCGATATATACGATATGGTCTAATTCCATATCTCGTAAAAAAATATATCGATATATCCTAAATATCGATATATCGCCCAGCCCTAGGACAGGGTCGAAATGCAGCCTCTGTCTTAATGTTATTATGTGTGATTCTTTTAGGGGTGTGTATAGTTGTACAGTTACATTGACTCTTTGTTTATTTTCTTTTGAATAAATAATTGATTTTGCATTAATTTTGTCAGACCAAAGTGATGAAGGTGTTGCCAATTGTACGTAAAAATAGATTAGAACTACAGTTTTTACATATTATGTGTGTGTGATTATTAAACAGACAACATATTGCAACAATATGTAGAAGAGCTGAGGACCCAAATTTAACAAAAATCAGATTGACTTAAGATAAATGGACTCACAAAGGTGCAGCGGTGACTTGATCCAGAACAGACATCTTCCTATCAAGACCCCCAGATTCAGCTCCAGGTCCACCAGTCTGCAGACTCCTGCTCTCGTCTACCTGGTCTGCAGGTGTACCAGACTGCTTGTGATCATGTTAGTTTTGAGTGTGGACAATTTACCCTGATGTATGGTGGTATTACAGGTAAACCCAGATTCCACTGTAGGTATTTGCACACTGATATACAGTGACAACTCCCCAGTAAGGGAAGTAGCTATTAGTGATGATCGAATTTGAGCGAATCGTTCAAAACCCGCGAGTCACTTTACTGAACGGTGACTCACGAGTTTTCACGTTCATTAACTCGTTCACTGAGTCATTCTTGCTACAGCCTCCAGCTGCAGAGAGGAAAATATAGACGTCACCGTTCTGCTGCTAGTCTAACTCCATTACTCACTTTAGTGGCCTTGTGAGAAAAGCAGCTGTAGTGCTAAAAGCAGCTAGTAGCCGAGCCGCTAAAGCTAGCTGCTAATGCACAGCAGCTTCCGGCTCCTTACATTCGCATGACGCTTTCAGTACGCTCAAGTCAGCTCGGGTCAGTCGTTCAACCCACATGCCCGAGTCACCTCGACAACCGCTTCACTTGGATGATCGACTCAAAAACACGTGAGTCAGTTCAAGGAGTTTCTCATCACGAGTGCATAATTGTAAGGCACGCTGTAGGAAAGAGGAATAAAATCGTGGAAGACACAAATATGTAAATAATGCGTGTGTGTGTGTGTCTGTGTGTATGTTGTGTGTAGGTTAACAGTCGAGGTTTCCATATGTTGAAGTGTCCTTGCTGTGTGCATACCACTTTTACTAGTTAAACCTGCCTCTGTCAGGTTTGCGTGATCTATTCAGTTTTAAAAGACGAGTTTCATCTCATCTCATTAAGAGACAATAGCTTGAATGTACCAGATGGGCGAGGCAGTCTAGTTGCTGAGACTTGCATTTGAACAAACAGTGGAATTCACAGACTTATTATCAGGTAAAATATCAATGCAATCATATGTTGTAGACTCTTGATTTAAAAAAAGAGATAGTTTAAAAGGGTTCGAAGAGGCGATACTACAGGACATCTCTGGAGGAGGCAGGTTTATTTTATTCTATACAACAAACCTTAAATTAAATTAAATTAAATTAAATTAAATTAAATTAAATTAAATTAAATTAAATTAAATTAAATTAAATTAAATTAAATTAAATTAAATTAAATTAAATTAAATTAAATTAAATTAAATTAAATTAAAGCCGTCCCAAATTCAACATGTTGCAGCAGCTTGGCTGCTTTGTTTCATTTTCAAGAAATAGACGGAGACGTGGATTACTTCAGTTTTTGCACTGTATTTGGACTTATATTAAATATTTCCTCGCTCACCGTGCGAAAGCGGAGGAGCTTCCTTGTTTGCTCGGGGGTCCCTGTTTTCAAAACACCCATATTAGAAGACTTTGTACACTACAATGTAATAATAAAATGTTATAAACACGGTCTCTACCAAACAAATACACACAGAAGCTAAATACAGCAGAGCTACTGTCGTTCTTACTAGTATAAAACACAACAGGTTTATAAGATGAAGGGCTGACTTAGACTATTGTAATGCCCTGTTTTCTGGTCTTCCCCAAAAAACTGTCAGCAGCCTTCAGCTGCTCCACAATTCTGCAGCACGAGTGACGAAGACCAGAAGGCAGGAGCACATTACACCTGTTTTAGAATCACTGCATTGGCTCCCTGTGCGTTTCAGGATTGATTTTAAGATTTTAGCGTGAGTTTTTAAATGCCTTAATGGTCTTGGGCCTTCTTATCTTTCAGACCTGCTTTTACGATATGAGCCCTCGGGGCCCCGGAGGTCCTCTGGCTCCGGCCTGTTACAGGTTCATAGTGTCAGGACCAGGACCTATGGTGAGGCCAGGTTCTGTCACTATGGCCCACGTTTGTGTAACAGCGAGCCTCAGGGCCGCAGAGACTTTTGGTGTTTTTAAAAACAGGCTCAAAACTCACTTTTTAATTGTAGCATTTAATTAGTTGACTATTTTACTTGTTCATTTTTCTAATTGTAGTTAATGTTTTACCTTGATCCTTCATTTCATTCATGAGTTTATTGTTTAAGCTCTTATTTACTTATTTTTATTGGTTGATTAATTTTAGTTCTTACTTTCTTATCTTTTATTTTCATTTATTGATCAATTTTATTAGCTCCAATTTATTTTACTCCTCACGGGGCGCTTTTCATCAGGAGTTGAGTCTGGTCTGCCTGTGGGGGGCGTCGTCCTGGGGATCGTTCTGGCCACAGCGGTGGAGCTCTGCACTGTGGTTCACTGACCGTGGTGGGGGCTCCTGACCGGCTGGGTGGGGGTGGTCCCTGTGGCGGGGCCCCCATACATGCAGGCTGTGGCTCCTCTCGGTGTGGACGCCCCCTAGTGGTGGTTTCTCTCCTGGGTCATCAGTGCCTGGCCATTCTTATATTCTTACAGCAGTTTTTATATTTTGTTATGGGCAGTTAGGGTTGGTGGTGGTGGTGGTGGTGGTGGTGTGTGTGTGTGTGTGTGTGTGTGTGTGTGTGTGTGTGTGTGTGTGTGTGTGTGTGTGTGTGTGTGTGTGTGTGTGTGTGTGTGTGTGTGTGTGTGTGTGTGTGTGTGTGTGTGTGTGCGTGTGTGTGCGTGTGTGTGTGTGAGATTAATTGATTATTGATCGCCCTCCTCGTCTGACCAAGGTACATTTTGTTAGTTTGATTTGTCGACAAAAAACCTCAAATCTTAATCAGAAGCCAAAGAATGGGTCATTTTTTTTACATTTTTTTTTATTTGAGCCAGAAAACAAAAAAACGAGAATTAAATAAATGTTTTCAATTTCTGGTTTTTGGACAAAAATCGAAAAAGCGGAAATCAACCTTGTCGTTGTGGGCGGGGCTTCAACACCTTTTTTGTTTATGATTGGTTCATGTTTGCCTGAAGTTTTCACAGTAAAACTCCACATTAACACAACAGACTGTTATGGGGGTGGACGGAGGCTCAAGTGCAGGAAGCAGCCAGGAAACACATTCAATGTTCAAACCAATGATCTTTATTTTAAACTGAAATGACGTATTGAGTCTTCCTCCACCTGATCCTCCAAGTGGAGTAGAGTTCTGGACGGAGCAGAGCAGGATGGAGCAGAGCTGGATGGAGCAGAGCAGGGTGGAGCAGAGCTGGAGCTTGATGGAGCAGAGCTGGATGGAGCAGAGCTGGAGCTTGATGGAGCAGAGCAGGGTGGAGCAGAGCTGGAGCTTGATGGAGCAGAGCAAGATGGAGATACCTTTGTGCACATGAATAAAACAGCAAGTATGATTCCAAAAATTATATTTATTTACAATGAAAATGTGATACACTCAAAATGTGTAAGCCCATTTATGTTAAAAATGAATACAGTATATTGGTAAATACTTTTATTAGTTTGGGTTTGGAGAAGCAGAGCACGTCATCCAGATAAGGAATGCAACATTCATCACGGAGCGTATCAAGCATCTCCTCCATGCGCCGCTGAAATGCTGCTGGGGCGTTAGACAGTCCAAATGGTATCCTGACCCACTCGTACAATCCCCATGGGGTCGTGAATGCTGTCTTGAACCTTGAACCTTTTTCAATGAAACCTTGATGGTAGGCTTTGCCTTGGTCCAGGATCGAGAACCAGCTAAATCCTCCCAGTGAGTCAGTCAGGTCCTGTATCCGAGGAAGGGGGTGTCGATCTGGGACTGTTTTTGTGGTTTAGGAGGTGGTAATCTATACAGAGGCGCAAGGAGCCATCTTTTTTTCTAACGCAAATGACAGGGGCAGCATAAGGGCACTTGGACTTCACAATCCATTTTTTCACTAAGAGCTCCTGGACGTACTATTTTACCTCTCTGTATAAGGGTTTTAGGATTGAGGCGTAGGCCCTCTGCACTGGAGTGTCATCCTTGAGCTTAATCTCCATTTGAAGTGTGGGGATACATCCAATGTCACCGCTGTCATGAGAGAATGCTCCAGATTCATTAAGGAGTAGCTCCTTTACCTTCGCTTGCTGGTCAGGGCTTAAGTGACTAATGTCAACAGGTGGCAACCATGTGTTCGCAGGGGGTTTACTGAGCAAAGCAGTACTGTTCACTTCAACTGTCACTGCTTTTGTCTGAATGGGATCGGGTTGTTGTGACTCTGGTGCACCTGTTTCAAGGACCTTGGCAATGTGTTGGATAGTGCCTAGTGGGGTTCTTTTCGGCAGGATCACCTCATGGGCTGAATGGTTGGAGATGGGTACCTTCACATGAGGTCGTCGGGTGCTGGTTATTTCTAGGAGGCCCTCTCCCACACTCAGCTGTCCTAATGCAGTGTTCTCTTCTGCAGGAACATAAAGGATGAGTGGATCAGTTGTGTCAAAGTTGGGGGGTACTCTGCACCATATATGTGCTGCTTTTTCTGCAGGGATGATGACGTTGTCCTTTCCAACACGCACTGTTGTCGGGTCACAGTCAATTTTCTTTGGGGTTTGAATGAAATTAACCATAGCCGCCACTTGCTCTTCTTCCACACCAAATGCTCGACGTAGGAGACTGATTACTGTGGCAACAGCATCACCGTAAAGCTCTCGACTGTTTACGATAGCTTCCAGTACATTGGCTCCTACTAGAGGTTGGGACAGTGACATTTGGCTGACCAGGAATGGGACCTGTATGGTGAGGTTGGGATCATCATTTCCTGACAGGTTGACAGTGAGCGCAACCCACCCATCAGAGGGGATAGCCTGTCCATTCACAGCATAAACATCTAATTCTGTGTCAAGGAGCTCCTGCAGGGGTCTCACTGTGTAATTGGGGATGTAAGTATCAGCCCATTGTCGATCGATGATACTCACTTGTGATCCTGAATCAAACAAAACTGTCACTGGATACCCACCAACTTGGCATTTGAGCTGACTTTTCTTCCCTATCAGGGGTACTTTGTATCTTGCCGTGCTCTGACAGGGACGGACTGGGGCCTGTTTGTTGCGTTTAACTTGCTGCAATGGGTGTCCAGGGATTGGGCTTACTGGTTGGGACTGTAACTGTGCACCGGTCTCTGGCTGTCCCTCTGCAGAGACCGTGTCCCGTTTCCCTGAAACTTACTCCGCTTCAAGCATCCCATTGCATGGTGCCCAACGTCTCCACACACAAAGCAGTGGTCACACTCCTGTGAGTCTTGTTCTGTACATTTTGGGCAACAAGCTGTCTTTCCCTTAACTTGGACCGGGGTCTGTTTTAGTAGACTTTGGGGGAATTTGGTGAGACTGGATTGTGGAGGAGGATGTGACTGAGGGTAGGGGGGTACTCGGTACGGAGGTGTCTGTGGGTGGATGGCCGAAGCATGTGCTGCTTGCTGATCAATCAAGACAGCCACCATTTGGGTCAGGGCCTCCACCTCAGGGCCTCCACCTGTGCAGTGAGGTTTTGTACAGTTTGGTTATTCTTTCTGTCTGTGGCTGCGTCATTACCCTGTTGATCTGCTGTCTCAATCTTGGCACTGTGGGCATATGCTGTCTTTTGGCGGGGGATTTGGCCAAGTCTGCGCTGATGCCCATTTTCATCACTTATAATTTCCACCACTTGGCGGAGAATTTCCTCATCAGTGACTTGGTTATTTGAAATGAGAGGTCTTAATCTCTGGCGGAGATCACCATGTTTTGCTGCTAGGCCTTGGTAGACTGTGTGGAGGAAAACCTCTTGAATGGTCTTTGGATCATATGAGACGCCTGCACTGGCCTGCCTCGACTGGAAGAGGAGCTTTTGTTTAAGTCCAATTGTCCGATACAGGAACTGTTGGGGTGATTCCTGTTCAGTCTGCCTGGAACACATTAGCTCCTGAAACATCTCAGTCGTTGCTTTCTCACGAGATGGGACCTAAGAAATCCTTTGAGTTCAGCGACAGTCATTTCTTCCTTATTAATAAGCATGTCTTTAAAGGTGCCTGGTTTAACAATCCTCAACACACCCCGGACCACTTCTGCCTCTGCAAAGCCCTCCCTGAGCCCTTCATCCATCTGCTTCACAAGAGTGTTATAACTCATCTCGGAGTTTTGGTCTCCAATCTGGCCTCCGTGTACTTTGAATTCCCGTCGTTGGAGGTATGAGAGCTCCTTCAGGGGAACCAGCCTCTCTGGAGTTGGCGGTGTCATTGGGTGTGTTTCTGATTGAATTTGGTGGCTCTGCGTGATGACCGTTGGGGCAGCTGACCATTCACACTGTTTAAGTCTCTCACTGAGTACCTCATACAGTCTCGTTAAGTCTTCAACTGATTGTGTGGTTGTGTCTGATGGTATGGTTGTGTCTGATGGTGTGGTTGTGTCTGATGGTGTGGTTGTATTACCAGGCGTGTTAGTGTGAGGATGTTGTTGTATATTGTGTGGTGTGTTGCAGGAAGGAAGGTACGATTGCTGTGTAGGGTCTGAAATCTTGGGTGGATCAAGTTCAACATGTACAATATGATGCACTTTGCATATCAGATCATGTAACATCAACAACTGACCCATACCTTCATCCTCAAGCCCTAACAAGGTGTCGGACTGAAAGTAAGAGGTGACATAGTCCATGCAGCCTTCTTCATCACTTGGGCTCAACTCCTCTGTTTCTTGGCTCTCTGTGGCGATGGTCTTGACAACCTCATACAGGTCTGTGTTTGAGAGTCTGAACAGGCTCTTTTTGATGTCCCACACCAGCTGCTTCCGCTCTGTTGACATGGTGTGCTGTAGTGATGCTGCTGGTTACCTGTTCTGTGATATGTCTGGCTGTAAGCTTAACCAGCGGTGTAGTTCTCTGGTGACTGGCGTGCGTTGCACTCCGAGTTCAGTAGTGCGGCTCTCTGGTTGAAGCGAAGACCCTTCTGTGCCTTGGTCTCCCTCCCTGGACACCCACCGACTGGCTCCTGGATGCAGCAATGCCTCGTCACTCTGGCCTCGTGGTTCTGTTATCACTGGATCTGCTCTCTCGACGATTGTGAAGAGGAGAGATCCCGGACGAGCCCCACAAATTGTTACGGGTCCCAAAGCTTGTGACCACAATAACAATGAGATTGTTTTGAGTTCGACGTCTGGAAAACACATGCAAAGGTTTTAGAGGATGGACGACGCGAACCGTTCATTTCCTTCCCAAAAGTTCTTCTCTTTTATTAAACAAAACCATAAAATCTTTAAACATCCAACAAAACTCTTGTTCAAAACATATATCTGTGTTTCAGTATCCCTGCTTTACATTCAAAGTATTTAGTCCACATAAAGTGCAATAGTATGGCTTCAATAATCGTTCAGTTCCTCCACAGGCATTAACCTGACCAAACATATAAATGTTGTAAGTGTTTTCCAGTTTCTGCTGACAACAAATAGTGCAATACAGGCAAGTCCATACATAAAGTGCATTTCAGTGGTCTAAATCTCATTTTAGCATAAAACACCAAACACAGGGCACAGGAAACACTGATAAACTCAACATATTTATTAAATACAAACTACAAAATCCTTATATTATTCCCTAAACTCTTTACACTAAAGATGATTCATGATCACATTTATTACCAAAATTGTAGATTTATAAACATTCAGGATTTCAGAGTGTCAGATACTGCTGATTTAGTATATAAATTCATGTCAATATGTACAGGAGACTACACAAATATACATGGAAAACTCAGGGTGCGGGATCTCTGCCAGGTTGCAAGGTGAAGCAGCACTGGGGCTGAACTCCGCTCGTTAACTTCCCAATTAACACAGAAACACACCCTCAACACGCGTTTCACTCGCAATACAAAACACAGAGCTTTCTATCATGGTTTTCTGTACATTTCAAAGGGTACTGACCTGGAAAACACATGCAAAGGTTTTAGAGCAGGGGTGTCAAACGTACGGCCCGCGGGCCGGATCCGGCCCGCAAGCGGGTTTAATCCGGCCCGCGAGATGTTTATGTGAAGTATAAAAATGAGCTGCAATTTTTCAATAAACTGCTGTTCTAATTGCGTCCATTGGGTGGCGCACTAGCAATTGTATTAAGGAAACACCCCCGGTTTATTCCGGGGCAGAGCAAGCAAGCAAGGTCAAGCAAGCGCAGCCAATCAGGATGAGCTACTTTGTGTTTTGCCCGCCCTAATTATTATGGCTTCTACTTTTAGCATTATATGCTTCATCACCCTCCTTGTCCCAACATGTCACTGTCAAAAAAGATTAAAGTGGACACAGAGTGCAGCGTTCCTAGAAAAATGGTCATCCTCCTATTTTTTCCCAGAAGTGAAGGGAAAGCAGTATGTTTGGTGTGTTCACTGCATGTTGCAGTGCTGAAAGAATACAACCTTCGTCTCCACTACGTGAGTCTTCATGCCGACAAATATGACAACTTCCATGGACAGCGGAGAAAAGAGATGGTGGATGAACTGTTGTCAGGTCTGAAGAAACAGCAGTGTGTTTTTACTCACAGCCGAGACGTCAGTGACGCTGCGGTGGAAGCTAGCTACATCATTGCTAACGAAATGGCAGTAGCTTCAAAACCATTGAGTGAGGGTGAATTCATTAAAACGTGCATGGTGAAGGCAGCGGAGGTCTTGACCCTGAAAAGCGACAGACTTTTGCAAATATCAGCCTGACAAGAAACACCATTGCAGACAGGATTTCCGACCTTTCCGTGGATTTGGACAGCCGGTTAAAGAACAAAGTAAACGCCTTTATTGCATTTTCAGTTGCAATCGATGAAAGCACGACATTACAGATGTTGCACAACTGGCCATTTTCATCCGCGGAGTAGACGATACATTGATCGTCACCGAAGAGTTGTGGAGATGGAGCCAATGTCACAACGACAGCCGCTGATATTTTCAGCCCCCTGGACCGGGTGGGAGTGGACTCTGGCCAGGTTCCCCAACTTGACAACCTCGCTGCAAAGCTGTGGTCCATGTTTGGAACCACGTATCTTTGTGAGCAAGTTTTCTCTGTAATGAGCATTAATAAAACAAAGCTGCGCTCCAGGCTCACGCACAGACACTTGAATCACATTCTGAAGTTGTCTGTCACTCAGAATGTGACGCCTGATATTGATGGTAAAAGCTAAAAGATGCAGGTATCAGGAGTCAAATAAACAATGTAACCCCACTCAAAGTGCTGCATGAGACACCTTCATATAGTTCTGTGATCTATGAGACACCTTCATATAGTTCTGTGATCTATAACACAGTTCTGTGAATCACTGTGTTTGTGTTCTTTGTCGTCAGAATTTTCAAAAAACTTGAAGGGATTTATGATTAATAGTATTATTGTTTGTACTATTTTGGACACACTGTCCTCAGGCTCCAGCTTTGTGTTTACATGTATTTCTGTTGATGTGTATTGTTTTTAATTTAATTGATTTTATTTTATTTGTATATTTAACCTATTCTTGATTTGTGACTGGTTCTTGCACTTGTTGGGGCAACAGGATTTTATTATTTTTATCTACATTGCTGCCTGAGAAATGACCCCCTGATGTAGTTCTGTGGTCTGATCCTGTTCTGGTTCTGTGAACCACTGAGGCATTGTGTGATCTTTGTCCTCAGAATTCTGTGAACAGTGTTTTATGATTTATAGTGATGATGTGTTTGCACTATTTTGGACAGTATTAAAACAAAGAAAGCCATCTGAAGTTGTTGTTTTTAAGTTATATACCATGATTTTACTGGTCCGGCCCACTGGGGAATAGATTTTCCTCCATGTGGCCCCTGAGCTCAAATGAGTTTGACACCCCTGATTTAGAGGATGGACGACGCGAACCGTTCATTTCCTTCCCAAAAGTTCTTCTGAGGAAGTGGGCGGAAACCCACACCCAGGAGGACCCTGAGCAACAAAACCTGAGAACATTGGTTCCGCTCTCCCTCTTCCTACTAACTGATCATTTTAGTTATGACTATGGAGATAATACAAAATAAAAGTATTTACCAATATACTGTATTCATTTTTAACATAAATGGGCTTACACATTTTGAGTGTATCACATTTTCATTGTTAATAAATATAATGTTTGGAATCATACTTGCTGTTTTATTAATGAGCACAAAGGAGAATGAAATGTCGACTCTTCTGTGTCAAGAACTCCAAAATCCTTCAACCTTGACTGTTAATTCTGGTAATTGTAATTTCCAACACTATTAATTAAAATTCCTGATTAAGTGTTTAGTATATCTTATGAGACTGATATAACTGAATTGGCTATCATTTCCTGTTAAGACAGGTGGAGCTCCGAGGTTCTGATACACATCAGATTAAATTTCAATAACATTATTAATAACTATCTTTGATAATTATTAATCATTATCGATAGCCAACCACAACATAAATAGTGATCCTTATGAGGTAAGAAACCCCTACACACTAGAAGACAGCACCTTAAGGAAAATGATGAATTGTGCACATATAGGTAAAAGATTGCCATTTAAATGTATTTATGTAAAGCTTTTGTTGCGTCAGCCAGGCGGCACGTAGTTTTATGAGGGTTTTGGATTTAGTTTATTATTTAGGTTGGTTTTTAGATTTATTTGCTCATGTGTGTTATGTTTCATTAAACTTACAGTTGTGGTTTTGGTTTGGAGGATTTTAACTTAGTTTTATGAAAATAATGTTAACTTTTATCACCTGTGGAGTTTGAAATGGTTTCATCCAATTGAGTGGACTATATTTCAGGTGCCTTTTAACATCATTCATGGTTCTGCTGCTGGTGAACCACAATTCATCAATCCTCCAATGCACTATTTGCACTTTTGACAAATAGTTTGATTCTAACCACAGCTTTCTAAAAGTTGATCAAATGAAAATGCGAGAGAATGGGAGAGGTTTTAAAGTATTTCATACTCGAAATGACTAAAGATTAATATTCCTAATTGCTTGCTTTAATGTATTTCTTTTATTTCTTTGTAAAGTAGGTTAACTTGCCTTGTATCTGGATGCCGCTCTATAAATGTGTTTTTCTAAACGGGTTGTGTTCTTATTATTTGTTTTGTATCTGCTTTTTGTTTGTTTGTTTTTAACCATTTTGTGTTGTTTTTGCCATGATAGCCTTTATGTTGCCAATTTGTGTCACATTCTTTATATCAGAATTGAGCAACTTTAAAAAGTTGCCATTTATTAGCCTCTGTAGGCAGTTAGCCTTGGTTTTTCATGTTTTTGTGTTTTGTAATTTCATCACAATTTTTCAACTTTTTGTAGTTGTGTTGTTTTTCTTTGTGCCTCTTGGTCAAATTGGTCTGCATCCATAGATCAGTGATTCTTTCTTTCATTCATTCATATCTGTCAAAATGTCCCTTCTTTTAAATTTTCTGTACCAATTTTGCAACTTAATAAAAAACAGTGATGTTTTTATATCTCTCATTAAAAATGTGCATGTTGTTAAGCATCTCTATGGTGATTTTTGACATTGTGCACCTGATTGTCAGAGTCAAGTGTGTTTGGCTTGAGCTTTAGAGACTTTAAATCAGCAGTGTCCAGGGCGTGGGATCCGTTTCAGAAACTCGTCTGGCTGGGGTGAAGAAGTGACAGAGTGAAAGTCGTCAGATCGGAGGGAGTTTGGACTTTGACAAGTCCAGATGTCAGGAGAAAGTGAAGTGAAGAACAAGTCAAACACGTCCTTCCTCTCTGTGGGTGTAACTGAAGGAGAGATTTCCCCTCAAACTGACGGCCAGCCAATTACAGGAGGCCTCTGATGGACGCTCCCCAAAGGGACCAATCATCAATCAGAGGCCGTCAAAAGGTTTCTGAAAAGTTTCCTCAAAACCTTCGCCAGGAGATTTACACAGCTGGTTTTAAAATGTTTCATCGTGGCCCTTCACTTTTTAACGTTTCTCCAATATAATGTGTACAAAATGTAATTCAACGTAACAACCGCCTCCTGCGTTTCCACTTCCTGTGGCTAATGCTAATGCTACACACACGCATGATCTTAAAAGGAGGGTTGACTGCAGTGAGGATGAGGAGAGGATGAGGAGAGGAGGTGAAGGTGAGGCTGATGTGAGTGACAGGAAGCAGAGGACAGAGGAGGAGTGGACAGTTTCAGGAGGAACTGTGTGGTCAGACCCCAACAGAGCCAGGAGCCCCCCGGAGGAAATGCGGGACTCAAACCGTGCAGAAGGATTCCACTGCACACCTCCACACCGCCCGATATGGAGCAACCACCCTAATAACTGCTCAAAAAAGATTTAACAAGAATTTAAATGTTTAATGTTATACATTATTTTGTACTGATGATGGAAGAAATAGATTATAGATTATAGAGAACAGAGGATTATAAATGAGGGGAAGAGCAATTTTACATAAATATCATATATCATAACCTGGATATAGATGTAAATAATTAGTGCAAACTTTTAGAACTCATTCCTTCAGTGTTATTTAAATTAAAGCAGTTCAAGTCCAAACCATAAATCATTAACTCACTTTATGATGTAATACATTTTTTTTACACTATTCGGGGAAACATATTTTGCCTGCAACATAATGTGATATCAAAGGTTTTTAAGTTTGGGGCTTAGGGTCCAGTTACACCATTGACCAGTTACCACATGTTCATGTTTCTTTAAAAAAAAGTATTAGATTTCCGCCTCAGCACTTTTGTTACATTTCGATTTTGGCTTTCATTAGTTAAAATAGTACAACATGTTGGGTCGTTGTCGCAGATCAGGCTCTACCCGTCAGTTCAAACTTTTCACTTGACCATTACTATGTAACGTGTGGCTGCAGGGGCTGCAGCCTTCAGCACCAAATGAGCAGGGTTGGTTTTTTGCTGATTTCCCTCAAATCAATTCTACCTGGAGCCGCAAAACATGCTAATGATCTGAAATGAAGAAAAAACTAAAAATTGCACTAATGATATTTAATAGTTACAATTTAGTTATGCATATATACTTTTTACCCCCCACGGATTTTAAGCTTTTTTTTTTTAGATTTTATCATTTTAGTTATATTTCACATTTGTTTTTTGTTTGAGTCGTTTTAGTATTTTAGTTAGTTATAGCATTTCTAGCTATTTTAGCTGGTTTGCCTCCTTTATTGGTTTTTAGTCAGGAGATTAGACCATCTTTTTAAAATGGTGTTTGTATGCACCTCAAAATTTAAAATACACACAAAAAAAGAATAATTAGATTTAAAAAAAAAAAAAAAAAGATTATTGACATAGAGTTCCTGAAGTTTCAGGCAGCTAGTGCACAAGGGCTGAAGGGCCACAGGCTGCAGAGCCTTAGTGCAAAATCAAAAAGTAACTGACTCTCATCCCTTTTTAAAATCATAAGTTGTTTTAAAGGCTTTAAAGGCTTTGTCATCCCAACAAGTTACCTGACGTAAAACGTAAGTTGTTGACATGACTTCTCCCTGAGAACAGTTTGAGAGCAGGGAAGTAAAAGAAGTGTTTGGTAGAGTACCTTGTAGGGACAGTCGATATGTCGTCAAATCCATCTCATGGTATATTAATCAGTTCACCTCGATAACGATAACGATGCACTAAAACAATGTTTGTCCACGAGATGTAGCAGTTACATTGATAGTACGACTCCTCTGGACCTATTTGTTGCCACTTTAAAGGACTGTAAAACTATACAGTGTGAAAATAACTGAAGAAAAAGTGCTTTTAGTTCAAATGTATTGAAGAGCTGATGACTTGAAATGAGCGGATTACACCATGACTTCGTCTGTATTGCTCCTGAAAACAGGGGATGTCTCCACAGTGATATGAGAAAGGACCTATCTAACCTAGTTCTCCTGAAAGAACTTATATATTTTGTGTGTAAACTAACTTTTCACATCCAGCCTGGTGAACGGCGCGTCGCTACGCGGCGCTCTGCCCGCGATGGAGGCACAGATTCCCGCAGCTAGCCTCACTCTGCCCGTTGATTCTAAATACGGACAATTTGCTTCGATGGCTTCTAAAGCCGTTCACTGCAGCCACCCAGCAGCCACTACAACTTCTGAACCTCCTCCACCACCTCCTCTCTCCACTTTTGTGACAGACTGGATGGGTGGAGTCACGTCTCTCAGGCAGTACAGCGTCTTAAAGGGACAGACTACCTTCACACGCTCAAAACCAACCTTTCTTTTCTTTTCTTTTTTTTAAAACACTGAATATACCAACATGTACGGAGCCCCTGAAGAGACATGGAGAAAGAAAAAAAAAAGAAGAGGAAAAAAAAAACCTATCTCGGGACCTCGCAAAACTATCTTGGGATCTCGCAATATAGTTTTGCGAGATCTCACAAAACTATATTGTTATATATGCGTTTGTCCTTTCAGAGACACCATACCCCCCCCCCCCCCAGACTAAGTTTATCCTTTCAGAGACACCATACCCCCCCCCCCCCCAGACTAAGTTTATCCTTTCAGAGACACCATACCCCCCCCCCCCAGACTAAGTTTATCCTTTCAGAGACACCATACCCCCCCCCCCCAGACTAAGTTTATCCTTTCAGAGACACCATACTCCCCCCCCCAGACTAAGTTTATCCTTTCAGAGACACCATACCCCCCCCCCAGACTAAGTTTGTCCTTTCAGAGACACCATACTCCCCCCCCCCCCAGACTAAGTTTATCCTTTCAGAGACACCATACCCCCCCCCCCCCAGACTAAGTTTGTCCTTTCAGAGACACCATACTCCCCCCCCCCCAGACTAAGTTTATCCTTTCAGAGACACCATACTCCCCCCCCCAGACTAAGTTTATCCTTTCAGAGACACCATACCCCCCCCCCAGACTAAGTTTGTCCTTTCAGAGACACCATACTCCCCCCCCCCCAGACTAAGTTTATCCTTTCAGAGACACCATACCCCCCCCCCCCAGACTAAGTTTATCCTTTCAGAGACACCATACCCCCCCCCCCAGACTAAGTTTATCCTTTCAGAGACACCATACCCCCCCCCCCAGACTAAGTTTATCCTTTCAGAGACACCATACCCCCCCCCCAGACTAAGTTTATCCTTTCAGAGACACCATACCCCCCCCCAGACTAAGTTTGTCCTTTCAGAGACACCATACCCCCCCCCCCAGACTAAGTTTATCCTTTCAGAGACACCATACCCCCCCCCCCAGACTAAGTTTGTCCTTTCAGAGACACCATACCCCCCCCCCCAGACTAAGTTTATCCTTTCAGAGACACCATACCCCCCCCCCCAGACTAAGTTTGTCCTTTCAGAGACACCATACCCCCCCCCCAGACTAAGTTTATCCTTTCAGAGACACCATACCCCCCCCCCCCAGACTAAGTTTGTCCTTTCAGAGACACCATACCCCCCCCCCCCCCCAGACTAAGTTTATCCTTTCAGAGACACCATACCCCCCCCCCCCCAGACTAAGTTTGTCCTTTCAGAGACACCATACCCCCCCCCCCCCAGACTAAGTTTGTCCTTTCAGAGACACCATACCCCCCCCCCCCCAGACTAAGTTGGAGGACACCCACCCATACCAGAGTTTTAGTGAGTTTTATTTTTTTAAGCTTCCCCTGATTGGATGTTGGGTGAATGAGACAGGTATTGATTGCATCGTCCTGATGACACAGATATTCTGGCTGTTTTGCAGCTGAATTTTTTTTTGCAGCTGAATTTTTCGCAGCTGAATTTGTTTTTGTGGCTGAAATTTTTTTGCAGCTGAATTTTTTTGCGGCTGAATTTTTAGACACATTGAATTTTTACACACTGAATATTTTTAGATGCTGAAGAAAAATCAGAAGCAAAAAAAGATACGTACTTGAAATTCGACACCTTTTAAAATTCAAAGTCTGATTTCGATGGTAAAAAAATTCAGAGTTAGAAATTGGAATTCAGAATCTGATGGCACAGTTTTACTTCCGTACCATTGAGCCATTTTACAAGTCACATGTGTGATTCCCCCAAGTTATCATATTTTTCGTCGGACCTGATGAGTGTGCAAAGTTTCACCAAAGGTTACGACTGTTAAGGTCCTCAAAAAGGCGTTTGTTTTGGGGGAATACAGAATAATAATAATAATCATCTCTATGGTTTCAGTAGGGTTCTATACACTGTCTATGCACCTTAAATATAGAATTCAGATCGTTCGGGATACAATGAAGTACAATAGAACTTCACTCTATTTGCTTTTGTGTCTCTTGCAGCATTCTTAAAAGAAAATGATTCAATTGACTCACTTAGTTGGAAGGTCTTTTTGTTTTAAATAAAGAATCAGAATTGAACATAGATATAATACAGTTCATCAGGAAATCGAGACTATGAGTCAGTGGTGTCTGGCCAATAGAGGGTGCCAGAGAAAATATATACCTGATATACCTTTTGTTTTCCCGAAACTCAGACGAACTGTCGTTCCAGTAAGCCAGCAACAAAACATTCATACTCTAATAGGGATTCATGAAGCTTCTGCTTGCATTTGTTTACACATATGTTAATAAAAGAGTCTTAATAAGTGTCTCTGTTCAATAGCCGTTTTGCATTGATTTTCATCACTAGGAGCCTCTCTCAAGAGGATTGTTGTAATGTGGTTTATAAACACACTTTATTTAAATGAAGTTAACGTTGGATGAAATGTAATAATAATAATTATTATTATAATGATGATGATGATAATAATAATAACGAACCCCACCAGAGAATTTGATCAGCAGACGCCACTGGTATTAGTGTTAAAATCAGTATAATAGTATACAAAAAGCTTCAAAGTGAAGAGTTCTGTGGTTGAAACAGAGGAAATAAGTGTCGCTGTGCTTCATTTCCAGGTACGTGCTGCCACCTGCCGGATATTTTTGAGAACGACACACAGACGCCACGCCAGCAGAATTGATATATACCTTTTTAAATAAACATAAAAATAAACATTTTATGAGCTAAACTGGTTATTCAAATGAGTTATTTTTTTTGCTTGTGTTTTCAAGGGGGGGGGAACTCATTCAAATGTGAAAAGACGAGATCAGTCATGAGTCTAGAAAGTTTAAAGAAACGTCATTTGAAAAGTAAAGCAGTGGAACTTAAACTGGTGCTCTGGGAGAACTAATGTCATAGTTTGGGCTTTTTTCAGTAACAAAGCTCATAAAGTGAAACCGATTAAACCGATAATGAAATAATGGAATTAGAGTCTTACTTTGGAGGGCTTGTGCAGTTTTCTTACTGGAAAGGTATATTGACGTATTCATTCAGTGAAGAAATAAACACTTTCAATTACAGTTGTAAACATGTGTTTTTATTAAGTCATTGGTTTCCTTACATTCAGAATATCCAGGTCGTCTTTCCTCCTGACTGAATGTAGGTAGACGTCTGGAGGACCCAGCACCAGCAGGTACTGCAAGTATTGAAGATTCAGCTTGCTGGTTCGCTCTGGGATTTTTCAGCTTTAAATCAACATTATGGTATTTTTTATGACATGTAGCACCAGTTCTAAATGAAAGACATAAACGTATCGGTGTAATCTGAGGTAATGTGTGCAAACAAAGGAGGATCCAAAAAATGTTCTATTCTGAATATTCTCAGATAAAAAACTCTCTCTCACTCTTTCTTTGTGGATGATTCAGTTCAGAGCTTTAATTATGTGTTAGTGAAGACAAAAGGAGGTTTTACAACGTTTTTAAGGCACTTTAGCTGACAAGAAATCTCTGAATCGACAACAGATTCTTCAACAGACGGCTTCAAGCCTCATGATCTTTCAGTCCTTCACAATGATCAGAAAACCTTAAAACCTTGTTTGAGGAGAAAAAAAACCCACATCCATTCTCAGATTCCAGACATTTTACAGAACAAATCATACTCATTAAAGTGAAAAACACTCACAGGTTACTTCGTGACGAAATCAGCAGCATGGACAGTGACAGTTGTGTTTTCGGATATTTAACGGAGGGTTTCCCATTCAGGTGAATATTACAGAAATTCATCATACCAAGGGAAAAAAAGCGACATTAACTTCTTTTTTCTAAGCTTCCTGGTTTCTGTGGTGTCGTGTTCGAGCACATCTAGAAAAATCTGAACTCCGTATAGAAGCAGACAGTCAAATAACAAAACGGCATTAAATATGACCTTTCCTGACTAAAATCAGATCTGCTGAAAAATTACAACATTTTCTACTGATATCTTCAAAAACTGTATTTTGCATGTCCATGACCTTAAAACTACAAGGAGAGAGAATATAGTCAAAACATTAAAAAAAAATCCATGTAATTTCAGTTTATTACACATAAGCAAGAAAAAAAAAAAAAATCTCTATATATATAATACAGGGATCTTTTTTTAATGTTTTGACTATTTTGGGGATTTTATTTTACTTCTCTATAATATAAGATCAACAATAAACAGAATACAGTAAAAAAGTGTTTTTGTGATTCATTTTTGCCTTTATTCCTCTTTGTATTTCAGTTTAAATGATGTAAAATATTGAGAGTAATAATAGAATAATAGAGTTTTTGAAGGTATTGTAAAGAAATCTTTCATAACATCCCATGTCTATATTAAGAAGAGTTAATAATTATCACTAAGATTCAAACTGCTTCAAATGTTTCAGTTAATGAGCACAGAAACAACTAAAGGTTTATGCAGGACAAACTCTCACCGTCTGTCTGAATGAAGTGACTGTTTGAAATGACAGAAAGTGTTGGATTGGTTTGATGTGGAGTTGAACTCGTCACGTTTCCTCGTCCAGGTTCAGATCCTCTCCGTGGAGGAAAACATAAGACCTGAATCATGATGCA
>NC_137668.1:1805094-1807594 GCF_963422515.1 Blennius ocellaris
AAACACTGATGCTTCCTTCAGAGCCTCCTTTAGCCTAGGAAACACTGATGCTTCCTTTAGAGCCTCCTTTAGCCTAGGAAACACTGATACTTCCTTTAGAGCCTCCTTTAGCCTAGGAAACACTGATGCTTCCTTTAGAGCCTCCTTTAGCCTAGGAAACACTGATGCTTCCTTTAGAGCCTCCTTTAGCCTAGGAAACACTGATGCTTCCTTTAGAGCCTCCTTTAGCCTAGGAAACACTGATACTTCCTTTAGAGCCTCCTTTAGCCTAGGAAACACTGATGCTTCCTTTAGAGCCTCCTTTAGGCTAGGAAACACTGATGCTTCCTTTAGAGCCTCCTTTAGCCTAGGAAACACTGATGCTTCCCTTAGAGCCTCCTTTAGCCTAGGAAACACTGATACTTCCTTTAGAGTCTCCTTTAGGCTAGGAAACACTGATGCTTCCTTTAGAGCCTCCTTTAGGCTAGGAAACACTGATGCTTCCTTTAGAGCCTCCTTTAGCCTAGGAAACACTGATGCTTCCCTTAGAGCCTCCTTTAGCCTAGGAAACACTGATACTTCCTTTAGAGCCTCCTTTAGCCTAGGAAACACTGATGCTTCCTTTAGAGCCTCCTTCAGCCTAGAAAACACTGATGCTTCCTTTAGAGCCTCCTTTAGCCTAGGAAACACTGATGCTTCCCTTAGAGCCTCCTTTAGCCTAGGAAACACTGATACTTCCTTTAGAGCCTCCTTTAGCCTAGGAAACACTGATGCTTCCTTTAGAGCCTCCTTCAGCCTAGAAAACACCGATGCTTCCTTTAGAGCCTCCTTTAGCCTAGGAAACACTGATGCTTCCTTTAGAGCCTCCTTTAGCCTAGGAAACACTGATGCTTCCTTCAGAGCCTCCTTTAGCCTAGGAAACACTGATGCTTCCTTTGGAGCCTCCTTTAGCCTAGGAAACACTGATACTTCCTTTAGAGCCTCCTTTAGCCTAGGAAACACTGATGCTTCCTTTAGAGCCTCCTTTAGTCTAGGAAACACTGATGCTTCCTTTAGAGCCTCCTTTAGCCTAGGAAACACTGATGCTTCCTTTAGAGCCTCCTTTAGCCTAGGAAACACTGATACTTCCTTTAGAGCCTCCTTTAGCCTAGGAAACACTGATGCTTCCTTTAGAGCCTCCTTTAGGCTAGGAAACACTGATGCTTCCTTTAGAGCCTCCTTTAGCCTAGGAAACACTGATGCTTCCCTTAGAGCCTCCTTTAGCCTAGGAAACACTGATACTTCCTTTAGAGTCTCCTTTAGGCTAGGAAACACTGATGCTTCCTTTAGAGCCTCCTTTAGGCTAGGAAACACTGATGCTTCCTTTAGAGCCTCCTTTAGCCTAGGAAACACTGATGCTTCCCTTAGAGCCTCCTTTAGCCTAGGAAACACTGATACTTCCTTTAGAGCCTCCTTTAGCCTAGGAAACACTGATGCTTCCTTTAGAGCCTCCTTCAGCCTAGAAAACACTGATGCTTCCTTTAGAGCCTCCTTTAGCCTGGGAAACACTGATGCTTCCTTTAGAGCCTCCTTTAGCCCAGGAAACACCGATGCTTCCTTTAGAGCCTCCTTTAGCCTAGGAAACACTGATACTTCCTTTAGAGCCTCCTTTAGCCTAGGAAACACTGATGCTTCCTTTAGAGCCTCCTTTAGCATAGGAAACACCGATGCTTCCTTTAGAGCCTCCTTCAGCCTAGAAAACACTGATGCTTCCTTTAGAGCCTCCTTCAGCCTAGGAAACACTGATGCTTCCTTTAGAGCCTCCTTTAGCCTAGGAAACACTGATACTTCCCTTAGAGCCTCCTTTAGCCTAGGAAACACTGATGCTTCCTTTAGAGCCTCCTTTAGCCTAGGAAACACTGATGCTTCCTTTAGAGCCTCCTTTAGCCTAGGAAACACTGATACTTCCTTTAGAGCCTCCTTTAGCCTAGGAAACACTGATGCTTCCTTTAGAGCCTCCTTTAGCCTAGGAAACACTGATACTTCCCTTAGAGCCTCCTTTAGCCTAGGAAACACTGATACTTCCTTTAGAGCCTCCTTTAGCATAGGAAACACCGATGCTTCCTTTAGAGCCTCCTTTAGCCTAGGAAACACTGATACTTCCCTTAGAGCCTCCTTTAGCCTAGGAAACACTGATGCTTCCCTTAGAGCCTCCTTTAGCCTAGGAAACACTGATGCTTCCTTTAGAGCCTCCTTTAGCCTAGGAAACACTGATGCTTCCCTTAGAGCCTCCTTTAGCCTAGGAAACACTGATACTTCCTTTAGAGTCTCCTTTAGGCTAGGAAACACTGATGCTTCCTTTAGAGCCTCCTTTAGGCTAGGAAACACTGATGCTTCCTTTAGAGCCTCCTTTAGCCTAGGAAACACTGATGCTTCCCTTAGAGCCTCCTTTAGCCTAGGAAACACTGATACTTCCTTTAGAGCCTCCTTTAGCCTAGGAAACACTGATGCTTCCTTTAGAGCCTCCTTCAGCCTAGAAAAC
>NC_137668.1:1812594-1910094 GCF_963422515.1 Blennius ocellaris
CGGGAGAGATGGACGTCACCAAACTGGACACACAGATGGAGCAATTCACACCACCAGACCAGTGCAGCTTCTCATGAAAACCAACAGAATCTCTTAAAGAGACAATCCTCCTCCAAAGTCCCCCGGGACATCCGTCCTGACGTAGATCTTTTCAAGCCTAACATGTTGACTTGCAAAAGTGGATTTTGGCTTGCTACATTAATGTGTTTGTCGATTTGATCAATTCCTTTTGTAAAGCCGTGTGTGCATTTTCATTCTTATTTGGATTAATTTTGGATGCCTTCTACATTGTGTTTAACAGATTACCCTTTTACCTTTTCTTTGCATTCAGTGTTCATTTATCTTACACAGTGATTGCCAAGTAAAAAGCAATCATGGCTATTAATTCTTTATTTTTCTAATAATAATAATAATAATACTATTTTTGTGAATAAAGTTGAGAATCACAGTTTTACATTTAAAATTGTGTAAAATGATTAAAATTATTTCATTACTACTTTCATTATGTTTATGAATTGGGGATTTTATTACTTTATAGGTTTTATTACAATTTAAAATGGTCAGTTATTACTCAATTATATTACTTAACATAATTACAACTTTATTACATTTAAATCGGAAAAGTTTAGTACTTTATTGGCTTTATTATATTAAAAGTTATAACTTTATAACATTTGAAATGGTTAAATGTATTAGTTTAAAGGCTATATTACACTTAAAGTGGGAAAAACATAATTGTATTTAAATCGATCAAAATCATTACTTTATTGGGTTTATTACATTTGAATTGGTCAAAAATACTTAAATATAATTAAGTAATTTTGACCAATTTAAACGAAGTGACTTGAATTGGTCCACATTACATTCATATTACATGTAAATTGGCCAAATGTATTGCTTTATTACATATTTGTGTGTGTGTGTGGGGGGGGGGCATGGAGACATAACTTTTTAGAGACAATATGTGTATTGCACATGTGATCATGATACAGCCCTTCATAAAGACAATTCACAAAGTAATATTCATCGAAACCATCTTCAAATCAGGTGAAAACATTCGAAGACAAAATACACACACAAGTTGTTCAGAGACGGTGAAGAGAGAGATCAATGGAGGGAGAATTAAACTTTAAAAAAGACAGATATCAAACTTTGCAGAGTACTGATGATGTTTAGATTGGTTTGTATTTTCCTTTTTAATATTATTATTCTCTTTGGGGGTTTTATTCTTCTTTTGTTGCCACGAATATTCCTAATTTGTGTGCAACTACATGTGTGAAGGAGAAGGGAAGAGGCACTCATTGAATAAGTGAAAGCCGCAGGGTGAAGCATTAACAAGTTCCCTGCTTACTGAACAGGAATATCTGGTTTTATGGTCTTGATTGTTGCTGCAGACCTTTTTAATTTGGTGAAAAGTGGTAAAAATGTCACTTTTGGTCTTAAAGGTTGCAGAAAAACAAAGCAGTGAAACAATGTGAACCGGTTGAAGACTTAAGCAGCCAGTTGATGGATGGATGAATGAATGAATGAATGAACGAATGAAATAACAGCCGGTTGTCTTACCCTCAGCTCTGACCTCTTCTCTGAGAAACTGGAGCAAAGGTCATAGCTGACTGAAGCCTGTTTGTACCTTGTGCATTTATCTATTTTACATCAATCCCAATAATAACCTACTATGCTTGTTAAAAAAAACGTTAGTTTCAGCTCTTATATCGAGTATTTTTTTATTTATAACACCTTCATACTGATTGTTACTACCTGGTAAGCTCTATTAGGATCTTTGATTTAGCTTGAGAGCCGCTAACAAACAAACACCAGATCGAGTTCAAACAATCAGTTCTAGTTTTCTGTTCGTAGCCAGGATAACTAGTTTCACTAACCAGGTTAGCGACTCGACACAAAAAATATCGTGTAAATCATCGTTTTCTGACCCTAACGTGTCGGTTTTACCTTCTTAATTTGACAAAACGCCACGGAGCGATGCGCCTCAGGGCCACAGCCGCCATTTACTCCCGGGGAAGGAAGTCCAAAGTGCGGCAGGACGGAGTGAGTTGGTGAAGAGTTAACGAGCTTAGCCGCGGAGCTAACCACTAGCTAACAGATATGTTTACACCACTGGTCCCGCCCACTCAACAGCTTTCTGATATCTCATTGGCTCAAAGGAGGTGTCAACGCTCCACAATGTCCAATGAAAGAATGGTTCAAAGGCACATGTCTCTGTTGAACCAATAGAAATGTAGGCTGAAAAATGAGAGCCCTCCTCCTTGCGTGCGTTAATCCAAGCAGCGCTGGAAGCTCATTAATTATGCAGTGAGAGGATGCAGCCGCTCAGAAGCTCCGTCCGCCTCTCTGGATGCTCACACTAAATCACCATGCCGCAGCCCAAATCCCGGAAGATAGCCGTGCTGGGCTATAGGTCGGTGGGTAAGTCCTCCTCGCGAATCACCTGTGTGACAAAGCGGAGTCGCGGTGGTGAAAGCTGCGAGAGTGTGTGTGTAGTCCATCCCGTGGTGAGTCCACATGAAGCGGCACATGGACTCAGCGGGGAGCCACTGCTGTCAGGGAGCAGGTAGGGTAGGCAGCGCCTAATACAATCAGACCTCCAATGTCGATCAGCCCCAAGGCGATTTGCATATGAGATTGTGCTTCTACCTTGAGTACAATTGCAGATAACAGAGGCTTTTAATTTGGTACACCAAACAGGAACACCATGGCAGGACGAGATGATACACAAAATCCTTTTCACTCCTAGTTGCCAACTTACAAATATTAAATTAAGCTAAACTAGATCGGACCGGAAAAAGGTGTCTTGCCCCCTCCAGGTAGGTGGAGTGCCCTTGTCACAGGTGGAGGAGTTCAAGTATCTTGGGGTCTTGTTCACGAGTGGGGGAAAGATGGAGCGTGAGATCGACAGGCGGATCGGTGCAGCGTCTGCAGTTATGCGGACGTTGTATCGGTCCGTCGTGGTGAAGAAGGAGCTGAGCCAAAAAGCCAAGCTCTCGATTTACCGGTCGATCTTCGTTCCTACCCTCACCTATGGTCATGAACTATGGGTCATGACCGAAAGAACCAGATCCCGGATACAAGCGGCTGAAATGAGCTTCCTCCGTAGGGTGGCTGGGCGTACCCTTAGAGATAGGGTGAGGAGCTCAGTCACCCTTAGAGATAGGGTGAGGAGCTCAGTCACCCTTAGAGATAGGGTGAGGAGCTCAGTCACCCTTAGAGATAGGGTGAGGAGCTCAGTCACCAGGGAGGAGCTCAGTCACCCTTAGAGATAGGGTGAGGAGCTCAGCCACCCTTAGAGATAGAGTGAGGAGCTCAGCCACCCTTAGAGATAGGGTGAGGAGCTCAGTCACCCTTAGAGATAAGGTGAGGAGCTCAGTCACCCTTAGAGATAGGGTGAGGAGCTCAGTCACCCTTAGAGATAGGGTGAGGAGCTCAGTCACCAGGGAGGAGCTCAGTCACCCTTAGAGATAGGGTGAGGAGCTCAGTCACCAGGGAGGAGCTCAGTCACCCTTAGAGATAGGGTGAGGAGCTCAGTCACCCTTAGAGATAGGGGGAGGAGCTCAGTCACCCTTAGAGATAGGGTGAGGAGCTCAGTCACCCTTAGAGATAGGGTGAGGAGCTCAGTCACCCTTAGAGATAGGGTGAGGAGCTCAGTCACCCTTAGAGATAGGGTGAGGAGCTCAGTCACCAGGGAGGAGCTCAGTCACCCTTAGAGATAGGGTGAGGAGCTCAGCCACCCTTAGAGATAGAGTGAGGAGCTCAGCCACCCTTAGAGATAGGGTGAGGAGCTCAGTCACCCTTAGAGATAAGGTGAGGAGCTCAGTCACCCTTAGAGATAGGGTGAGGAGCTCAGTCACCCTTAGAGATAGGGTGAGGAGCTCAGTCACCAGGGAGGAGCTCAGTCACCCTTAGAGATAGGGTGAGGAGCTCAGTCACCAGGGAGGAGCTCAGTCACCCTTAGAGATAGGGTGAGGAGCTCAGTCACCCTTAGAGATAGGGGGAGGAGCTCAGTCACCCTTAGAGATAGGGGGAGGAGCTCAGTCACCCTTAGAGATAGGGGGAGGAGCTCAGTCACCCTTAGAGATAAGGGGAGGAGCTCAGTCATCCTTAGAGATAGGGTGAGGAGCTCAGTCATCCTTAGAGATAGGGTGAGGAGCTCAGCCACCCTTAGAGATAAGGGGAGGAGCTCAGCCACCCTTAGAGATAGGGTGAGGAGCTCAGTCACCCTTAGAGATAGGGGGAGGAGCTCAGCCACCCTTAGAGATAGGGTGAGGAGCTCAGTCACCCTTAGAGATAGGGGGAGGAGCTCAGTCACCCTTAGAGATAGGGGGAGGAGCTCAGCCACCCTTAGAGATAGGGGGAGGAGCTCAGTCACCCTTAGAGATAGGGTGAGGAGCTCAGTCACCCTTAGAGATAGGGGGAGGAGCTCAGTCACCCTTAGAGATAGGGTGAGGAGCTCAGTCACCCTTAGAGATAGGGTGAGGAGCTCAGTCACTCTTAGAGATAGGGTGAGGAGCTCAGTCACCCTTAGAGATAGGGTGAGGAGCTCAGTCACTCTTAGAGATAGGGTGAGGAGCTCAGTCACCCTTAGAGATAGGGTGAGGAGCTCAGTCACCCTTAGAGATAGGGTGAGGAGCTCAGTCACTCTTAGAGATAGGGTGAGGAGCTCAGTCACCCTTAGAGATAGGGTGAGGAGCTCAGTCACCCTTAGAGATAGGGTGAGGAGCTCAGTCACCCTTAGAGATAGGGGGAGGAGCTCAGCCACCCTTAGAGATAGGGTGAGGAGCTCAGTCACTCTTAGAGATAGGGTGAGGAGCTCAGTCACCCTTAGAGATAGGGTGAGGAGCTCAGTCACCCTTAGAGATAGGGTGAGGAGCTCAGTCACCAGGGAGGAGCTCGGAGTAGAGCCGCTGCTCCTCCACATCGAGAGGAGCCAGCTGAGGTGGCTTGGGCATCTGTTTCGGATGCCCCCCGGACGCCTCCCCAGGGAGGTGTTCCGGGCATGTCCCTCCGGTAGGAGGTCTCAGGGCAGACCCAGGACATGCTGGAGGGACTATGTCTCTCTATGGCCTGGGAACACCTTGGGGTGCCACCGGAGGAGCTGGAGGAAGTGTCTGGGGTGAGGGAAGTCTGGGCAACTCTGCTTGGACTGCTGCCTCCGCGACCCGGCCCAGGATAAAGCGGTAGCCAATGGATGGATGGATGGATAAACTAGATCAAATAACTAACTACAAACCTAATATAAACCCCCAAAAGGGCGTCTAAAACACAACGAACCCAAACTCCAAAGGCATTGCAGCAATCAGCTCCGTGATCATTAGATAATTGTAATCAGGAGTGAGAAGATTTTTCTATTTTATGTCGTTCTGCCATAGTTCCTGTTTGTACTTATCAATATAAGAGCCTCTGTCAATATCACTGACATGTGTTTATCTATAATATTCAAGATCGTAAAATACCATCAAATAAACCTATACAATTATAGAGAGAGAGAGAACTTTATTTGAAGATGAAGTCCATGTGCCTGTCCTTCTTGACAAAGACGTCAATCACGTAGGTGTAAAAGTCAAAATGCTTGCCATGTTTAGCGAGGCTGTGCAGTTTTGCATCATCAAAGTGGCCTAATGGATCATCAACATTTTTATGGTCAACTCAAGCCAGAAAATCAAGTTCTCCCAGGTTCTGGAATCTGCCTTCATTTGCAAGCTGATGTTATCAAGGATGGTTTAAAAAGATTTTGGTCTCTCCTCCGTGGCGGCTGCTTGCTGGAGAGGCCGTCATTGGGGAATCCAAGATAGCTGACAATATGTCCTATATTTAAAAGGACAACTGACGTCAGTGGCTTAACATTGTGTCACGGTTTCATGGATCACGTTCAGTTCGAGCAAGTACAAGAACACTGGAGGAACATCCAGGAAGATATAATGTGAATAAAGCTCAGAGTATTTATAAGGTCCAGAGCCCAGTGGACTGAAGAGAGAGACCCCCACCCCCCATCATATTCCATATTCAATTTATAAAAACACAGCCGAGAAAGAAAATTCACTCGTATTGAACGGGGAAGAATACTTTGAACAAAAAGTATAATGGAGGTTTTGAGTTTCTTTATCAACCTCTATGCATCTTCTTAAGAGAATGCTGAATCACTTTTCAATTAGATAAATGATCAGATTCTCGTAAATAAAGAAAACCTTACACATATAGAAGAGGATGTAGCCACATTTTGAACAATTTAATTCAATGTATCATAATAAAAACAGCCTCTGATCTCCAGGCTCAGATGGAAGAACTACAAACATTTCTGAAAATAAATTAAAACGTTGCTTTTTGAGGCAATAATGTTACTGGTGAGGAATTATTGACAATGAAATGAGGCAGAATTATTTCAGACCTCCTGAATCAGCTTTCATTCTATTTGTCATGTTTCCTTCCCTTCAGGACGACATAGTGTCTCATCTATCCTTCTTTTCTGTTCTAAATACTGCAGTACATTTACTCTTCTCTGTTCTAAATACTGCAGTACATTTACTCTTCTCTGTTCTAAATACTGCAGTACATTTACTCTTCTCTGTTCTAAATACTGCAGTACATTTACTCTTCTCTGTTCTAAATACTGCAGTACATTTACTCTTGTTTATTCTAAATACTGCAGTACATTTACTCTTCTCTGTTCTAAATACTGCAGTACATTTACTCTTCTCTGTTCTAAATACTGCAGTACATTTACTCTTGTCTATTCTAAATACTGCAGTACATTTACTCTTCTCTGTTCTAAATACTGCAGTACATTTACTCTTCTCTATTCTAAATACTGCAGTACATTCACTCTTCTCTGTTCTAAATACTGTAGTACATTTACTCTTCTCTGTTCTAAATACTGCAGTACATTTACTCTTCTCTATTCTAAATACTGCAGTACATTTACTCTTCTCTGTTCTAAATACTGCAGTACATTTACTCTTCTCTGTTCTAAATACTGCAGTACATTTACTCTTCTCTGTTCTAAATACTGCAGTACATTTACTCTTCTCTGTTCTAAATACTGCAGTACATTTACTCTTCTCTGTTCTAAATACTGCAGTACATTTACTCTTCTCTGTTCTAAATACTGCAGTACATTTACTCTTCTCTGTTCTAAATACTGCAGTACATTTACTCTTGTCTATTCTAAATACTGCAGTACATTTACTCTTCTCTGTTCTAAATACTGCAGTACATTGACTCTTCTCTGTTCTAAATACTGCAGTACATTTACTCTTCTCTGTTCTAAATACTGTAGTACATTTACTCTTCTCTGTTCTAAATACTGCAGTACATTTACTCTTGTCTATTCTAAATACTGCAGTACATTTACTCTTCTCTGTTCTAAATACTGCAGTACATTGACTCTTCTCTGTTCTAAATACTGCAGTACATTTACTCTTCTCTGTTCTAAATACTGTAGTACATTTACTCTTCTCTGTTCTAAATACTGTAGTACATTTACTCTTCTCTGTTCTCAATACTGCAGTACATTTACTCTTGTCTATTCTAAATACTGCAGTACATTTACTCTTCTCTGTTCTAAATACTGCAGTACATTTACTCTTCTCTATTCTAAATACTGCAGTACATTTACTCTTCTCTGTTCTAAATACTGCAGTACATTTACTCTTCTCTGTTCTAAATACTGCAGTACATTCACTCTTCTCTGTTCTAAATACTGCAGTACATTTACTCTTCTCTATTCTAAATACTGCAGTACATTTACTCTTCTCTGTTCTAAATACTGTAGTACATTTACTCTTCTCTGTTCTAAATACTGCAGTACATTTACTCTTCTCTGTTCTAAATACTGTAGTACATTTACTCTTCTCTATTCTAAATACTGTAGTACATTTACTCTTCTCTGTTCTAAATACTGCAGTACATTTACTCTTCTCTGTTCTAAATACTGTAGTACATTTACTCTTCTCTATTCTAAATACTGTAGTACATTTACTCTTCTCTGTTCTAAATACTGCAGTACATTTACTCTTCTCTGTTCTAAATACTGTAGTACATTTACTCTTCTCTATTCTAAATACTGCAGTACATTTACTCTTCTCTGTTCTAAATACTGCAGTACATTTACTCTTCTCTGTTCTAAATACTGTAGTACATTTACTCTTCTCTATTCTAAATACTGCAGTACATTTACTCTTGTCTATTCTAAATACTGCAGTACATTTACTCTTCTCTGTTCTAAATACTGCAGTACATTTACTCTTGTCTGTTCTAAATACTGCAGTACATTTACTCTTCTCTGTTCTAAATACTGCAGTACATTTACTCTTCTCTGTTCTAAATACTGCAGTACATTTACTCTTGTCTGTTCTAAATACTGCAGTACATTTACTCTTGTCTATTCTAAATACTGCAGTACATTTACTCTTCTCTATTCTAAATACTGCAGTACATTTACTCTTCTCTGTTCTAAATACTGCAGTACATTTACTCTTCTCTGTTCTAAATACTGCAGTACATTTACTCTTCTCTGTTCTAAATACTGCAGTACATTTACACACACATGTTAGTGACATGTGATAGTGGTAAAGAAGTAGTACATGTTATTACATGTAATAGTGGTAAAGAAGTAGTTAATGTTAGTGACATGTAATAGTGGTAAAGAAGTAGTAAATGTTATTACATGTAATAGTGGTAAAGAAGTAGTAAATGTTAGTGACATGTGATAGTGGTAAAGAAGTAGACAATGTTATTACATGTGATAGTGGTAAAGAAGTAGTAAATGTTATTACATGTAATAGTGGTAAAGAAGTAGTAAATGTTAGTGACATGTAATAGTGGTAAAGAAGTAGTAAATGTTATTACATGTAATAGTGGTAAAGAAGTAGTAAATGTTAGTGACATGTAATAGTGGTAAAGAAGTAGTAAATGTTATTACATGTAATAGTGGTAAAGAAGTAGTAAATGTTAGTGACATGTAATAGTGGTAAAGAAGTAGTAAATGTTAGTGACATGTAATAGTGGTAAAGAAGTAGTAAATGTTAGTGACATGTGATAGTGGTAAAGAAGTAGTAAATGTTATTACATGTAATAGTGGTAAAGAAGTAGTAAATGTTAGTGACATGTGATAGTGGTAAAGAAGTAGTAAATGTTAGTGACATGTGATAGTGGTAAAGAAGTAGTAAATGTTATTACATGTAATAGTGGTAAAGAAGTAGTAAATGTTAGTGACATGTGATAGTGGTAAAGAAGTAGTAAATGTTAGTGACATGTGATAGTGGTAAAGAAGTAGTAAATGTTAGTGACATGTAATAGTGGTAAAGAAGTAGTAAATGTTAGTGACATGTGATAGTGGTAAAGAAGTAGTAAATGTTAGTGACATGTAATAGTGGTAAAGAAGTAGTAAATGTTAGTGACATGTGATAGTGGTAAAGAAGTAGTAAATGTTAGTGACATGTGATAGTGGTAAAGAAGTAGTAAATGTTATTACATGTAATAGTGGTAAAGAAGTAGTAAATGTTAGTGACATGTGATAGTGGTAAAGAAGTAGTAAATGTTAGTGACATGTGATAGTGGTAAAGAAGTAGTAAATGTTAGTGACATGTAATAGTGGTAAAGAAGTAGTAAATGTTAGTGACATGTAATAGTGGTAAAGAAGTAGTAAATGTTAGTGACATGTGATAGTGGTAAAGAAGTAGTAAATGTTATTACATGTAATAGTGGTAAAGAAGTAGTAAATGTTATTACATGTAATAGTGGTAAAGAAGTAGTAAATGTTAGTGACATGTGATAGTGGTAAAGAAGTAGTAAATGTTAGTGACATGTGATAGTGGTAAAGAAGTAGTAAATGTTAGTGACATGTGATAGTGGTAAAGAAGTAGTAAATGTTATTACATGTAATAGTGTTAAAGAAGTAGTAAATGTTAGTGACATGTGATAGTGGTAAAGAAGTAGTAAATGTTATTACATGTAATAGTGGTAAAGAAGTAGTACATGTTTTTACATGTAATAGTGGTAAAGAAGTAGTAAATGTTAGTGACATGTAATAGTGGTAAAGAAGTAGTAAATGTTAGTGACATGTGATAGTGGTAAAGAAGTAGTAAATGTTAGTGACGTGTGATAGTGGTAAAGAAGTAGTAAATGTTATTACATGTGATAGTGGTAAAGAAGTAGTAAATGTTATTACATGTAATAGTGGTAAAGAAGTAGTAAATGTTAGTGACATGTGATAGTGGTAAAGAAGTAGTAAATGTTATTACATGTAATAGTGGTAAAGAAGTAGTACATGTTATTACATGTGATAGTGGTAAAGAAGTAGTAAATGTTAGTGACATGTAATAGTGGTAAAGAAGTAGTAAATGTTAGTGACATGTGATAGTGGTAAAGAAGTAGTAAATGTTATTACATGTAATAGTGTTAAAGAAGTAGTAAATGTTAGTGACATGTGATAGTGGTAAAGAAGTAGTAAATGTTATTACATGTAATAGTGGTAAAGAAGTAGTACATGTTTTTACATGTAATAGTGGTAAAGAAGTAGTAAATGTTAGTGACATGTAATAGTGGTAAAGAAGTAGTAAATGTTAGTGACATGTAATAGTGGTAAAGAAGTAGTAAATGTTAGTGACATGTGATAGTGGTAAAGAAGTAGTAAATGTTAGTGACGTGTGATAGTGGTAAAGAAGTAGTAAATGTTAGTGACATGTAATAGTGGTAAAGAAGTAGTAAATGTTATTACATGTGATAGTGGTAAAGAAGTAGTAAATGTTATTACATGTAATAGTGGTAAAGAAGTAGTAAATGTTAGTGACATGTGATAGTGGTAAAGAAGTAGTAAATGTTATTACATGTAATAGTGGTAAAGAAGTAGTACATGTTATTACATGTGATAGTGGTAAAGAAGTAGTAAATGTTAGTGACATGTAATAGTGGTAAAGAAGTAGTAAATGTTAGTGACATGTAATAGTGGTAAAGAAGTAGTAAATGTTATTACATGTAATAGTGGTAAAGAAGTAGTAAATGTTAGTGACATGTGATAGTGGTAAAGAAGTAGTAAATGTTATTACATGTAATAGTGGTAAAGAAGTAGTACATGTTATTACATGTGATAGTGGTAAAGAAGTAGTAAATGTTAGTGACATGTAATAGTGGTAAAGAAGTAGTAAATGTTAGTGACATGTAATAGTGGTAAAGAAGTAGTAAATGTTATTACATGTAATAGTGGTAAAGAAGTAGTAAATGTTAGTGACATGTAATAGTGGTAAAGAAGTAGTAAATGTTATTACATGTAATAGTGGTAAAGAAGTAGTAAATGTTAGTGACATGTGATAGTGGTAAAGAAGTAGTAAATGTTATTACATGTAATAGTGGTAAAGAAGTAGTAAATGTTAGTGACGTGTGATAGTGGTAAAGAAGTAGTAAATGTTATTACATGTAATAGTGGTAAAGAAGTAGTAAATGTTAGTGACATGTAATAGTGGTAAAGAAGTAGTAAATGTTATTACATGTAATAGTGGTAAAGAAGTAGTAAATGTTAGTGACATGTGATAGTGGTAAAGAAGTAGTAAATGTTATTACATGTAATAGTGGTAAAGAAGTAGTAAATGTTAGTGACATGTAATAGTGGTAAAGAAGTAGTAAATGTTATTACATGTAATAGTGTTAAAGAAGTAGTAAATGTTAGTGACATGTGATAGTGGTAAAGAAGTAGTAAATGTTAGTGACATGTGATAGTGGTAAAGAAGTGGTACATGTTATTACATGTAATAGTGGTAAAGAAGTAGTAAATGTTAGTGACATGTAATAGTGGTAAAGAAGTAGTAAATGTTAGTGACGTGATAGTGGTAAAGAAGTAGTAAATGTTATTACATGTAATAGTGGTAAAGAAGTAGTAAATGTTAGTGACGTGATAGTGGTAAAGAAGTAGTAAATGTTAGTGACATGTGATAGTGGTAAAGAAGTGGTACATGTTATTACATGTAATAGTGGTAAAGAAGTAGTAAATGTTATTACATGTGATAGTGGTAAAGAAGTAGTAAATGTTATTACATGTAATAGTGGTAAAGAAGTAGTAAATGTTAGTGACATGTAATAGTGGTAAAGAAGTAGTAAATGTTATTACATGTAATAGAGGTAAAGAAGTAGTACATGTTATTACATGTGATAGTGGTAAAGAAGTAGTAAATGTTAGTGACATGTAATAGTGGTAAAGAAGTAGTAAATGTTAGTGACATGTGATAGTGGTAAAGAAGTAGTAAATGTTAGTGACATGTGATAGTGGTAAAGAAGTAGTAAATGTTATTACATGTAATAGTGTTAAAGAAGTAGTAAATGTTAGTGACATGTGATAGTGGTAAAGAAGTAGTAAATGTTATTACATGTAATAGTGGTAAAGAAGTAGTACATGTTTTTACATGTAATAGTGGTAAAGAAGTAGTAAATGTTAGTGACATGTGATAGTGGTAAAGAAGTAGTAAATGTTAGTGACATGTAATAGTGGTAAAGAAGTAGTAAATGTTAGTGACATGTAATAGTGGTAAAGAAGTAGTAAATGTTATTACATGTGATAGTGGTAAAGAAGTAGTAAATGTTATTACATGTAATAGTGGTAAAGAAGTAGTAAATGTTAGTGACATGTGATAGTGGTAAAGAAGTAGTAAATGTTATTACATGTAATAGTGGTAAAGAAGTAGTACATGTTATTACATGTGATAGTGGTAAAGAAGTAGTAAATGTTAGTGACATGTAATAGTGGTAAAGAAGTAGTAAATGTTAGTGACATGTAATAGTGGTAAAGAAGTAGTAAATGTTATTACATGTAATAGTGGTAAAGAAGTAGTAAATGTTATTACATGTAATAGTGGTAAAGAAGTAGTAAATGTTAGTGACATGTAATAGTGGTAAAGAAGTAGTAAATGTTATTACATGTAATAGTGGTAAAGAAGTAGTAAATGTTAGTGACATGTAATAGTGGTAAAGAAGTAGTAAATGTTATTACATGTAATAGTGGTAAAGAAGTAGTAAATGTTAGTGACATGTAATAGTGGTAAAGAAGTAGTAAATGTTATTACATGTAATAGTGGTAAAGAAGTAGTAAATGTTAGTGACATGTGATAGTGGTAAAGAAGTAGTAAATGTTATTACATGTAATAGTGGTAAAGAAGTAGTAAATGTTAGTGACGTGATAGTGGTAAAGAAGTAGTAAATGTTAGTGACATGTGATAGTGGTAAAGAAGTGGTACATGTTATTACATGTAATAGTGGTAAAGAAGTAGTAAATGTTAGTGACATGTAATAGTGGTAAAGAAGTAGTAAATGTTAGTGACGTGATAGTGGTAAAGAAGTAGTAAATGTTATTACATGTAATAGTGGTAAAGAAGTAGTAAATGTTAGTGACATGTAATAGTGGTAAAGAAGTAGTAAATGTTAGTGACATGTAATAGTGGTAAAGAAGTAGTAAATGTTAGTGACATGTAATAGTGGTAAAGAAGTAGTAAATGTTAGTGACATGTGATAGTGGTAAAGAAGTAGTAAATGTTATTACATGTAATAGTGGTAAAGAAGTAGTAAATGTTAGTGACATGTGATAGTGGTAAAGAAGTAGTAAATGTTCGTGACATGTGATAGTGGTAAAGAAGTAGTAAATGTTATTACATGTAATAGTGGTAAAGAAGTAGTAAATGTTAGTGACATGTGATAGTGGTAAAGAAGTAGTAAATGTTAGTGACATGTGATAGTGGTAAAGAAGTAGTAAATGTTAGTGACATGTAATAGTGGTAAAGAAGTAGTAAATGTTAGTGACATGTAATAGTGGTAAAGAAGTAGTAAATGTTAGTGACATGTGATAGTGGTAAAGAAGTAGTAAATGTTATTACATGTAATAGTGGTAAAGAAGTAGTAAATGTTATTACATGTAATAGTGTTAAAGAAGTAGTAAATGTTAGTGACATGTGATAGTGGTAAAGAAGTAGTAAATGTTATTACATGTAATAGTGGTAAAGAAGTAGTACATGTTTTTACATGTAATAGTGGTAAAGAAGTAGTAAATGTTAGTGACATGTAATAGTGGTAAAGAAGTAGTAAATGTTAGTGACATGTGATAGTGGTAAAGAAGTAGTAAATGTTAGTGACGTGTGATAGTGGTAAAGAAGTAGTAAATGTTAGTGACATGTAATAGTGGTAAATAAATAGTAAATGTTATTACATGTGATAGTGGTAAAGAAGTAGTAAATGTTATTACATGTGATAGTGGTAAAGAAGTAGTAAATGTTATTACATGTAATAGTGGTAAAGAAGTAGTACATGTTATTACATGTGATAGTGGTAAAGAAGTAGTAAATGTTAGTGACATGTAATAGTGGTAAAGAAGTAGTAAATGTTAGTGACATGTGATAGTGGTAAAGAAGTAGTAAATGTTATTACATGTAATAGTGTTAAAGAAGTAGTAAATGTTAGTGACATGTGATAGTGGTAAAGAAGTAGTAAATGTTATTACATGTAATAGTGGTAAAGAAGTAGTACATGTTTTTACATGTAATAGTGGTAAAGAAGTAGTAAATGTTAGTGACATGTGATAGTGGTAAAGAAGTAGTAAATGTTAGTGACATGTGATAGTGGTAAAGAAGTAGTAAATGTTAGTGACATGTGATAGTGGTAAAGAAGTAGTAAATGTTAGTGACGTGTGATAGTGGTAAAGAAGTAGTAAATGTTAGTGACATGTAATAGTGGTAAAGAAGTAGTAAATGTTATTACATGTGATAGTGGTAAAGAAGTAGTAAATGTTATTACATGTAATAGTGGTAAAGAAGTAGTAAATGTTAGTGACATGTAATAGTGGTAAAGAAGTAGTAAATGTTAGTGACATGTGATAGTGGTAAAGAAGTAGTAAATGTTAGTGACGTGTGATAGTGGTAAAGAAGTAGTAAATGTTAGTGACATGTAATAGTGGTAAAGAAGTAGTAAATGTTATTACATGTGATAGTGGTAAAGAAGTAGTAAATGTTAGTGACATGTGATAGTGGTAAAGAAGTAGTAAATGTTATTACATGTAATAGTGGTAAAGAAGTAGTACATGTTATTACATGTGATAGTGGTAAAGAAGTAGTAAATGTTAGTGACATGTAATAGTGGTAAAGAAGTAGTAAATGTTATTACATGTAATAGTGGTAAAGAAGTAGTAAATGTTAGTGACATGTAATAGTGGTAAAGAAGTAGTAAATGTTATTACATGTAATAGTGGTAAAGAAGTAGTAAATGTTAGTGACATGTAATAGTGGTAAAGAAGTAGTAAATGTTATTACATGTAATAGTGGTAAAGAAGTAGTAAATGTTAGTGACATGTAATAGTGGTAAAGAAGTAGTAAATGTTATTACATGTAATAGTGGTAAAGAAGTAGTAAATGTTAGTGACATGTGATAGTGGTAAAGAAGTAGTAAATGTTATTACATGTAATAGTGGTAAAGAAGTAGTAAATGTTAGTGACATGTAATAGTGGTAAAGAAGTAGTAAATGTTATTACATGTAATAGTGGTAAAGAAGTAGTAAATGTTAGTGACGTGATAGTGGTAAAGAAGTAGTAAATGTTAGTGACATGTGATAGTGGTAAAGAAGTAGTAAATGTTATTACATGTAATAGTGGTAAAGAAGTAGTAAATGTTAGTGACATGTAATAGTGGTAAAGAAGTAGTAAATGTTATTACATGTAATAGTGGTAAAGAAGTAGTAAATGTTAGTGACGTGATAGTGGTAAAGAAGTAGTAAATGTTAGTGACATGTGATAGTGGTAAAGAAGTGGTACATGTTATTACATGTAATAGTGGTAAAGAAGTAGTAAATGTTAGTGACATGTAATAGTGGTAAAGAAGTAGTAAATGTTAGTGACGTGATAGTGGTAAAGAAGTAGTAAATGTTATTACATGTAATAGTGGTAAAGAAGTAGTAAATGTTAGTGACATGTAATAGTGGTAAAGAAGTAGTAAATGTTAGTGACATGTAATAGTGGTAAAGAAGTAATAAATGTTAGTGACATGTGATAGTGGTAAAGAAGTCGTAAATGTTAGTGACATGTAATAGTGGTAAAGAAGTAGTAAATGTTATTACAAGTAATAGTGGTAAAGAAGTAGTAAATGTTATTACATGTAATAGTGGTAAAGAAGTAGTAAATGTTATTACATGTAATAGTGGTAAAGAAGTAGTAAATGTTATTACATGTAATAGTGGTAAAGAAGTAGTAAATGTTATTACATGTAATAGTGGTAAAGAAGTAGTAAATGTTATTACATGTAATAGTGGTAAAGAAGTAGTAAAGAAGCTCAGTTCAGGTCCTCCAGCAGTCTTAACCTATGGCAGCTTAATTACAAAATGGTCCAGGGTGTCCTGAAGCAGCTCTCACTGTAACTTTATTAAAGAGAAAAGTTTTCAGTCTGGCCTTAAAAGTAGAGACTGTTTCAGCCTCCCTAACTGAAACTGGGATCTGGTTCCACAAGACGGAGCTTGAGAGCTGAAGGCTCTGCCTCCATTCTACTTTTAGAAAACCTTGGAACCTCCAGTAAGCAGCACTCTGAGAACCAAGTGTTCTTCTGGGGAGATATGGGACTAATCGATCTTTAAGATATGATGGGGCCTGGTTGTTAAGAGCTTTATAGGTCAGAAGAAGGATGTTAAATTCTATTCTAGATTCAACAGGGAGCCATTGAAGAGAGGTTAGTATTGGAGTGATGTGATCTCTGAGGCTGGTCCTTGTCAGGACTCTCGCTGCAGCATTTTGAATTAACTGAAGACTTTTTAAGCAGTTATTTGGACACCCTGATAATGGGGAGTTACAATAGTCTACTCTTGAAGTAAATGCAGAGATTAGTTTTTCAGCATCACTCTATCAATATAGTCTAGATTTTAGAGACATTATGCAAATGAAAAGGTAAAGATTCCAATAGATAAGATGGTAAAGAGTGGCAGCAGTGCAGCAACACACTACTATCAGGTGAACAGAGGAAGTTATAAGCTTACTACACCATCACCAGATGCATTCAGACTCTCTTATTCATCATGTACGGTTGGTTAGCCCGTGAGAGCATGTTAGAACTTTCTCCCACTGGCTATGAGGACCTCTGCCTCAAGCCTTGTGTGACCTGAGCCCATCAGGATGTTGATGATGTTCAAGGAGTGTGGTCATCACAGTAACACGTCACTGCACACCAGCACACATCTTCATCTCCACACTTCCACACTTGCAGCAGTAATTGGCTCCAAACTGGGATTGGTCAGCTGGCAGCAAATCAGATAGCTTGGTAGTAGCAGGTGTGGTCCTGATGCTTGCAGCTGGGAGCATCACTGCAAATCAACAGGCTGTTCCTGCTCTCACTGGGCTGTTCCTGCTCTAACAATGCTGTTCCTGGTCACACGTGGATGTTTCTGGTCCAATGGGACCGTTTTTGCTCCAACGGGGCTGTGCATGCTGCAACAGGGCTGTGCATGCTCCAACGGGGCTGTGCATGCTCCAACGGGGCTGTGCATGCTCCAACGGGGCTGTGCATGCTGCAACGGGGCTGTGCATGCTCCAACGGGGCTGTGCATGCTGCAACAGGGCTGTGCATGCTCCAACGGGGCTGTGCATGCTCTAACGGGGCTTTACACACTCTAAAGAGTCTGTTCCCACTCTAACTGACCTGTCTGCTCCAGCTGGTCTCTGCATGCTCAAACAGGGCTGTTCCTGCTCTAACAATGCTGTTCCTGGTCACATGCGACCGTTCCTGCTCTCACGGGGCTGTTCCTGCTGTTCCTGCTCTAACGGGGCTGTTCCTGCTCTGTCAGTGCTCTGCATGCAGACTGAGCTGTCCATCAGAAGACACACACACAGGCACACCATCAGTCATGCACACACAGGGACAACATGCAGACTCCACATCAAAAAGGCTGGAAAACCAAAACTGGACTCAAACCAAGGACTGCAAACTGGACTGCTAACAGAGTGCTAACCACTGCACCACAACAGAGTGAACTATTGTAATCCTTCATGGGACAAAGAACGTCCCCCAGTCTTTCCAGATCAGCTGTTGAAATTTGGAAAAATGTTCAGTACCTTATCAAAACATGTGACTGCGTGTGCAGTGAAACCAGTCATAACAAGGTCACTGTGTTTATTTTCTGCTCTTTTCTGTAAGAAATTGGTCCATTTTACACTTTGAAAAAAAACTTCATTGAACATTTATGATGTCAAATAGCATTTACTGAATTTAGGTTATTCTTAAAGGGTTAAAGTGTTGTGTTAGCTGTTGATGTTTGCTTTTACCCCACAAAACAGTAAAGAAAGAAGTTTTGTTAGTTCACAGTGCAATGAACAAAAACAACTTTTCATGCATTTCTTCTGCAAGCGAGTGATGAGAAACCCGCTCCCTGGCAGAGATGTATGGGCTTATATTTGTGCCAAAATTCTGAGCGAGCGATGGGAAAATTTGAGCGCAAAAAAATTAATTGTGCAAGCACACTAATAACATTTTGAGGAAATATTTAAATTGCGCAAAGACAGACTTGAGATTGCGCTCAAAAATCATTTCTGCGCTCAGATTCTTCCTCTGCGTGCTCAACCTCTCTCTCTCTCGCGCTCAATCTCTCTCTCTCTCGCGCTCAATCTCTCTCTCTCTCTCGCTCAACCTCTCTCTCTCTCTCTCGCGCTCAACCTCTCTCTCTCTCGCTCGCTCAAATCTCTCCACCTCCGCTCAAGTCCTGCTGTGCGCTCGCTCAAAATGTGCAAAGCCCAAATGTGACAGACACGGTTGTCCACCAATCACAGAAATTTGGGGCGGGTGTTGAACTCTGATTGGTTACTTTGGATTCTGGAAGTGCCTCATAACCAACGAAGAAGAAGAGGGAAAAACAAACTGCGAGGGAAAACATGTTGTAATCCAGGATCATAATCTTTAGTTTTCCTTATTTCTGTTTTCATTCGCAGTTTGTTTTTCCCTCTTCTTCTTCTTTTTCTTCTTCGTTGGTTATGAGGCACTTCCAGAAACCGAAGTAACCAATCAGAATTCAACGCCCGCCCCAAATTTCTGTGATTGGTGGACAACTGTGTCTGTCACATTTGGGCTTTGCACATTTTGAGCGAGCGTACAGCAGGACTTGAGCGCGGACATGGAGAGATTTGAGCGAGCGAGAGAGAGAGAGAGAGGTTGAGCGCGAGAGAGAGAGAGGTTGAGAGAGAGAGAGATTGAGCGCGAGAGAGAGAGAGAGGTTGAGAGCAGAGGAAGAATCTGAGCGCAGAAATGATTTTTGAGCGTGCAATCTCAAGTTTGTCTTTGCGCAATTTAAATATTTCCTCAAAATGTTATTAGTGTGCTTGCACAATAAATTTTTTTGCGCTCAAATTTTCCCATCGCTCGCTCAGAATTTTGGCACAAATATAACCCCATACTCCCTGGCAGAGATGCTGCAGATTGACTTTGGTTCAAAACTGCAGGAATGAGTAAGTTGTGTGTTTTTTGGACTTCAAAGGTTGGTGATGTAGAACATTTCACATCCTGAGCTGTGAGGACTTTTTATACCTGATCACAGTGTTGGTTGGAGTGGAGCCCAACCAGCAATTGTGCATCAAAATCTATATAATAACGTCCATTAACCTGATCAATCTGGACATTTTAAATAGAATAAAGTCTATTTTAAGTGTGATCAATTACCAGTAATCCAATAGAACCATAATAGAGGGTGCAAGATGGTATGTGTCCTCTGTTCTATTTAAATATAGATTTATTCATATTTGTACTGTAAATTATTACCATTCTTTGTGGACTACTGCTCTTAGGAATTCCTTCTATACAGAGTATTGTTCCTCAGTTCACCAACAACTACACCATATATTTCACCTATTTTTGATAAGAGAACTGAAACACCCTTAAATTACAAAAATACAGTCTGATTATTATTATTTGTGTTGTAGTAGTACTATGGCTAGACATAATTTAGCCTCCTCGTAGTCATTGTTATGACTTTATTGCTTTTGGCATTTAATTGGGTCAAAATTGTTGTATTGTGGCAGGACGAAGGACGAGTCGGAGCTGAAGGTAGGAACTCGTCTTTATTTAGTAACCGCCAAAACTCAACTGAACAGTACGGCAACAGCCCAGGAGCAGGAGCACTAAAACCACGCTCCTTTTCCCATCATCCTGCTGGGTGAGAGGCCTGAGTCCTAACGGCCGCCATAACATCATTGTATTTATTACATTTAAAATTGTTGAAATTATTACATTAGTGCCTTATTTAAAATAAGTTTGTCAAAATTGTGACATTATTGGCTTTATTACATCTAAATTGGTCAAAAAAAACCAAAACATTTTTGGTTTTACATTACAGTAAATTGGCAAAAATTATTAAATTACTACATTTAAATTGGTTAAACTTAATACATCATTGGCTTTATTGCATTTAAATTATTAAAGATATTACATTATTAGCTATATTATATTTCCGTTGGTCAATATAAATACATTATTGCCTCGATTGGCTTAAATTGGTTGAAAATACTGGGGTGGGTGTGTGTGTGTGTGTGTGTGTGTGTGTGTGTGTGTGTGTGTGTGTGTGTGTGTGTGTGTGTGTGTGTGTGTGTGTGTGTGTGTGTGTGTGTGTGTGTGTGTGTGTGTGTGTGTGTGTGTGTGTGTGTGTGTGTGTGTGTGTGTGTGTGTGTGTGTGTGTGTGTGTGTGTGTGTGTGTGTGTAGGTAAGTCGTCCCTCACCATCCAGTTTGTGGAGGGTCAGTTTGTGGACTCCTACGATCCCACCATAGAAAACAGTGAGTACCTCCTCTCAGACTGTTGCCATAGAAATGCCGTTAATAACGCAGTGGAAGTTTGTTCGATCTAGTGTTTGTAACTCCGTCTTTCAGCGTTCACCAAAACCATGACCGTCAACGGGCAGGAGTACAACCTGCAGCTGGTGGACACGGCCGGTCAGGTGAGCTCCTCTGAACCCGAAGCCTGAATAACTGTGGTTTGTGCTAATGATGCTAACTTAGCTGTGTTAATGCAGTGCTAGCATTAGCTGTGGGAGGAAGATGCTCTACTATAATCTGGATGTTAGTGGAGGAAGATGCTCTATAATCTGATGTTAGAGGAGGAAGATGCTCTATAATCTGGAAAGTAGAGGAGGAAGTTGCTCTATAATCTGATGTTAGAGGAGGAAGTTGCTCTATAATCTGATGTTAGAGGAGGAGGATGCTCTATAATCTGGAAAGTAGAGGAGGAAGTTGCTCTATAATCTGATGTTAGAGGAGGAAGATGCTCTATAATCTGATGTTAGAGGAGGAAGATGCTCTATAATCTGGAAAGTAGAGGAGGAAGTTGCTCTATAATCTGATGTTAGAGGAGGAAGATGCTCTATAATCTGATGTTAGAGGAGGAGGATGCTCTATAATCTGGATGTTAGAGGATGGCGATGCTCTATAATCTGGATGTTAGAGGAGGAGGATGCTCTATAATCTGGATGTTAGAGGACGACGGTGCTCAATAATCTGGATGTTAGAGGAGGAGGATGCTCTATAATCTGGATGTTAGAGGATGACGATGCTCTATAATCTGGATGTTAGAGGACGATTATAGATGTTAATCTACATCCAGATTATAGATTAACATCTATAATCTGGATGTTAGAGGAGAACGATGCTCTATAATCTGGATGTTAGAGGAGGACAATGCTCTATAATCTGGATGTTAGAGGACAATGCTCTATAATCTGATGTTAGAGGAGGAAGATGCTCTATAATCTGGATGTCAGAGGAGGAAGATGCTCTATAATCTGATGTCAGAGGAGGAAGATGCTCTATAATCTGATGTTAGAGGAGGAAGATGCTCTACTATAATCTGGATGTTAGTGGAGGAAGATGCTCTATAATCTGATGTTAGAGGAGGAAGATGCTCTATAATCTGGAAAGTAGAGGAGGAAGTTGCTCTATAATCTGATGTTAGAGGGGGAAGATGCTCTATAATCTGGTGTTAGAGGAGGAGGATGCTCTATAATCTGGATGTTAGAGGATGACGATGCTCTATAATCTGGATGTTAGAGGAGGAGGATGCTCTATAATCTGGATGTTAGAGGACGACGGTGCTCAATAATCTGGATGTTAGAGGAGGAGGATGCTCTATAATCTGGATGTTAGAGGATGACGATGCTCTATAATCTGGATGTTAGAGGACGATTATAGATGTTAATCTACATCCAGATTATAGATTAACATCTATAATCTGGATGTTAGAGGAGAACGATGCTCTATAATCTGGATGTTAGAGGAGGACAATGCTCTATAATCTGGATGTTAGAGGACAATGCTCTATAATCTGATGTTAGAGGAGGAAGATGCTCTATAATCTGGATGTCAGAGGAGGAAGATGCTCTATAATCTGATGTCAGAGGAGGAAGATGCTCTATAATCTGATGTTAGAGGAGGAAGATGCTCTATAATCTGATGTTAGAGGAGGAGGATGCTCTATAATCTGGATGTTAGAGGACGCCGGTGCTCAATAATCTGGATGTTAGCGGAGGAGGATGCTCTATAATCTGATGTTAGAGGAGGAAGATGCTCTATAACCTGGATGTTAGAGGAGGAAGATGCTCTATAACCTGGATGTTAGTGGAGGAAGATGCTCTATAACCTGGATGTTAGAGGAGGAAGATGCTCTATAACCTGGATGTTAGAGGAGGAAGATGCTCTATAACCTGGATGTTAGAGGAGGAAGATGCTCTATAATCTGATGTTAGAGGAGGAAGATGCTCTATAACCTGGATGTTAGAGGAGGAAGATGCTCTATAATCTGGATGTTAGTGGAGGAAGATGCTCTATAACCTGGATGTTAGAGGAGGAAGATGCTCTATAATCTGGATGTTAGAGGAGGAAGATGCTCTATAACCTGGATGTTAGAGGAGGAAGATGCGGTATAATCTGGATGTTAGAGGAGGAAGATGCTCTATAACCTGGATGTTAGAGGAGGAAGATGCTCTATAATCTGGATGTTAGCGGAGGAAGATGCTCTATAACCTGGATGTTAGAGGAGGAAGATGCTCTATAATCTGGATGTTAGCGGAGGAAGATGCTCTATAATCTGGATGTTAGAGGAGGAAGATGCTCTATAACCTGGATAGGAGGAAGATTCTCTATAATCTGGATGTTAGTGGAGGAAGATGCTCTATAAAACTGGATGTTAGAGGAGGAAGATTCTCTATAACCTGGATGTTAGAGGAGGAAGATGCTCTATAAACTGGATGTTAGAGGAGGAAGATTCTCTATAACCTGGATGTTAGTGGAGGAAGATTCTCTATAACCTGGATGTTAGAGGAGGAAGATGCTCTATAACCTGGATGTTAGAGGAGGAAGATGCTCTATAACCTGGATGTTAGAGGAGGAAGATTCTCTATAATCTGGATGTTAGTGGAGGAAGATGCTCTATAAACTGGATGTTAGAGGAGGAAGATTCTCTATAACCTGGATGTTAGAGGAGGAAGATGCTCTATAACCTGGATGTTAGTGGAGGAAGATGCTCTATAACCTGGATGTTAGAGGAGGAAGATGCTCTATAACCTGGATGTTAGTGGAGGAAGATGCTCTATAACCTGGATGTTAGAGGAGGAAGATTCTCTATAACCTGGATGTTAGAGGAGGAAGATGCTCTATAACCTGGATGTTAGAGGAGGAAGATGCTCTATAACCTGGATGTTAGAGGAGGAAGATGCTCTATAACCTGGATGTTAGAGGAGGAAGATGCTCTATAACCTGGATGTTAGAGGAGGAAGATGCTCTATAACCTGGATGTTAGTGGAGGAAGATGCTCTATAATCTGGATCTACAACAGAAGGAACAGTTTTATGTCAATGAGTTCTTGCTAAAAGTAGTGGGATTACTGTTGGGTGTTACTTTGTAACATGATACTCTGTGTGCTCCTGGAGGACGAGTACTCCATCTTCCCTCAGAGCTACACCATCGACGTGGATGGCTTACATCCTCATCTACTCAGTCACGTCCTACAAAAGCTTTGAGGTGGTCAGAGTGATCCACGAAAAGCTGCTGGACATGGTGGGAAATGTTCAGTAAGTACACACACACACACACACACACACACACACACACACCACACACACACACACAACACCACACACACACACACACACACACACACACACACACACACACACACACACACACACACACACACACACACACACACACACACACACACACACACACACACACACACACACACACACACACACACACACACACACACACACACACAGAGTTTCTTCTTCTTTCTCTTCTTTCTCCAGAGTCCCGATTATTTTAGTTGGGAACAAGAAGGATTTGCACATGGAGAGGTAACCCCCCCCCCCCCCCCCCCCCCCCCCCACCACCACTCACACACACACACAAGTAAAGTTTTTTTAATTTACATGAAGATTCTAAAAGAGAGTTCTACAAATAAAGTGTGAATGTTTTCGAATGTATCAAATTCTAGAGCTCTTTTTAAAGATTTAGTTCCTCCGAATTATAGAATTTATACAAATTTGGGATTGAATTCTCAAATTTGTGAGCAGTCTAGAAGTTGTGGAGGTCCTGGAATTATTGCAACGTCTCTAGAACTTGTCTAACTGTTAGAGTTGGTGAAAGTGTGAATGTGATAGAATGTGGAGGGTTTGTTCTTTTTATTGTTTTTGATTTTAGAGTTTCTCTGAATTCCAGAATTTGCAAGGAATTGCGATTTGTCAGAATTTTTAAATTTGTGACAAATCTAAATCACCTCAGAGTTCTAAAAGCGGTCTGAATGCTCGAATTGGTGAAGGTCTTTTAATTCCTCTGAAATCTAACTTGAAGCGTGTGAAGATTTTTCTCAGTTTGACAGTTTCTCTATATCTTTATAACAAGTAAGTAAGGCCCCGTCTCCACCGCACAAAAAGTACCGGCCTAGACCGGTCTAAACCGCTCCGGTTCACGTGTCACCACAGGAATGCGGTCTAAACCGCTCCAAAGGCGACCGCTTTTCCGCTCCCCTTCCGTTGGGGTACCAGGACCACGGAACGGGTCTGAGGTTGAGCTGCTGTCTGCTGATTGGTCAGTGATTTACGACACGCCCTCAATATGTTAATGTGCCGGATGAATCCTCTGCTGTCAGTGTGGTCAGCTGTGCACTGGTTGTTTTTATTTTCATTTTCTTTTCTTTGCTGCTCAACTTTAGTGTTTGTTGTGAAAGAGCGACTTGAGGCAGGGGGAGACCGGGGGGAGGGACTTTGCATCGCGTTGGAGTTTTCTGTTTGCAGCATAGCGCTCGCCGTGGCGTGGATGTGCGTCCGGGACACCGGAGTCTGGAGCTTTCGTCTCCGGCGCTGACCGCGCTCCGGCAGCTCCGCTTTCCAGAGGCGGTCAGCGTTCTGTTCAGCCGCGGTCAGTGGCGCTTTATCGCGGGGACGGACCGCGGAAGCCATGAAAAGGAGCTCGGAGCTCGGCGCCTCCGTGTTCCGGCGCTGAGCTGCCGGACCGCGATCAGCGCCGGAGTGGAGAACCTCCTGCGTTTGAGCAGAAAGCTCAGACTCCCGTGTCTGTGCCTCAGCCAACCGGGGGGAACGCTCTGGCCACTTGCCCCGCCCCCCAGCACTCGAGTGTGGGGCACGTCGCTCCAAGCCGCTGGCAAGTGGCCGAGCGTTCGCTCTCTCACGACAAACACGGAAGTTGCGCTGCAGCTCTCCACTGCAAAAAATGACTGCTGCAAAAAGTAACTTTTTTTTTTCCCGCTGCAAAAAATAACAGTGCAAAGTGGAGAATTTAAACAACAGAGGATTCGTAAGATCTACATCTGACGACGTTCTTTTCTGTTATAATGTCACATTTCTGCGGAGCTCATAAGCCCCGCCCACTTTGCACGCTCCTCTCTGCAGTGGGAACGCGACCCAAAATTTCGGTCGGGGTCTCTATTCCGTACTGCTCCGTACCGCTCGGTACCGCTCCGCTCCGTTCCGGCACTTGTGTGCGGTGGAGACGGGGCTTAAGTGCCCTGTTTGGGTTATGAAGTTGAAAAGCCTCACCTATGAAGGATCTAGATCTTTCTTTCTGGCTCTGACCTGTGGAGGATCTAGATCTTTCCACTCTGGCTCTGACCTGTGCTGTCACCTCCAGAGTGATCAGCTTTGAGGAGGGAAAAGCTCTGGCTGAGTCGTGGAATGCAGCCTTCCTCGAGTCTTCAGCGAAAGAAAACCAGGTGAGGTATGACAGGTGAGCGGGACGTTCGCTGACTGTGGGGAATCTGACAGTTCCTCTGCCCCCTGTCAGACGGCGGTGGAGGTGTTCAGGAGGATGATCCTGGAGGTCGAGAAGATGGAGGCGGGTCAGCCGCAGGGACGAAACCCTTGCTCTGTCATGTAGACTGCTCGTCCTCGCCAACCGCACCACCGGCCCATGGGCAGGAGACCATGTCAGCCCTTTCGACTGCCGAAGACTTTCAGAGTCTGTAGATTTAAGGTCAACATCCTGAGAGTTTCTGTCCGCAAGTCTTCGTGAAACAAACAACAGAACAGTTTTAATCATCATGTGAACCGACAGAGAAACTCAGGAAAACAAACTGGACTGTGAAGTGTAGATCTGCACTGAGCTGATAGAGCTTTTACTTCTCCCAGCATAGAAACACCCTGAAGGGTGTCACTGCACTGTTTTAAAAGTTTCCTTCATTAGAATACAGAAATGTAGATGGTGTATTTTAACAGTGTTCGGCTGAAATTATGGATTAAGGATCTGAACGTGAGTCAATATGCCGGATAATTTGCAGGTGGAAAAAAAAAGATTACCGTATTTTCTCGACTAAAACTTACATCTGTCCATAAATGTCCTGGAGAGGGAAAAAAATGTATATAACAACCGTTGTTTTCCCATTTCCTGATGTAACTGTCAATAATCTTGGTCCAGTAGCTGCTGTTCTAGAACCTTCTATGAATTTGTTCTTCAACTCTGGATGCCAAACTTGAGTTTTACTGTACCACTGTTCTGTGGTCATACAGTTACATCTCGTGGTTCCAGACAGCATGTAAGTTTGTATTTTGCTTCCGAAGATGGTACTTATTAATTTAGCTCATGACCAGACAATTGATTGAAAAAAGTGTGATTTTAGTCGAGGAATTACAGTAAAATGCTGTTTGAACTCCTCTTGCTGTTGTAAAAGCAACTAACGTATTTTCCAGAGTATAAGTCGCATCCGTCAAAAATAAAAAATGTCTTCTCGTTCTTTCAGTCAAATCCAGTAGTAATAAAGGTTTTTCTGTGGAACTGTAGCAGGATTATATTGTCATGCAGTGACATCCAGTGGTCACAGATGGTACTTAATGGTATATTTTGATACAGAAATGGCCTAACTTCGGACTTATAGTCAATAAATTCCAGTAATATACCATCATTTCTGGACAATGCCACTATTTATAATTTATTGGGCTGGTCAAGGGATATATTTTCCAAAGCAGCTTGTATGTCATAATATAAACTACATGGCAGCTGGAATCACAATTGTTCCCCCTCATGACCCATTTTTGAAAGGTGCAACTCCAGAAAATGCTACAATATACAGTATACCGTATTTTCTGGACTAAATGGCTTTTTTTTTTCAGTTGGAACAGTCATGTGATTTACATATCAAAATATACCTGTATGTACCATTTGTGACCAGTAGATGTCACTATTCCCGTTTCACAGAAAACCTCCTATACTGGATTTGACTGACACTTTTTTTGTTTGTTTTTTGAAGGATTCAAAGATTCTTTATTTTCAATCCAGTACAAAAAATTCTGTGCCTGAGGCCTGGTTGATGCCAAAACATGAAGAATAAATACAATACAATAAATAGAACTTAGTATAAAATCTAACATAAAGGAAATCTAAAATAAGCACAATGACTTGTACACATAGAGATGTGTTTATCTCGATCTGCGTGGTTAACCACGATAAAGGTGAACCTGTCAGTCTACAGTGAGGGCAAAATAAGCCCTTCATGAAATACAGACATTTGCAGGTCCTTGGAGACACACCGCTCAGGACAGGCGCTCAAACCTCACACAAACTGAGACGCACATCTGTCGTGCAGTTATCAGCCCCGCAGACAGACGGAACTATTCGCTCAGCTCGTTAAGGGAATCAACAATGCATGAAATCCAAGCATCTATTCCAGCAAACCCCAAACACTTCATCCCTTCTTCCTCCAGTAAATCCTTCAAATATATTTACACCCTGTTGTTTAAAATACCATCAAAGCTGCTACCCAAGGTCCTGCCCCCTTCGATTCTTCGATATTGAACTAAAAGTCCTTTTTATATGGAGACATTTTTAAGTATTTGGGTTTTATGATTGTTGCTATTAAAGTTGTGTTTGGCTAAAGGGCTCTGTGTGAGTTTTTTTTTTGTACGGATTGAAGATTCTGCAAAGTTTTTGTGTCAATGATTGTCTTTGGAGACATTTTTGACTACTTAATGTCTGGAAAAGTGTTAATATACTACGTGGAAATGTAAAAAGAAACCTAAAAAAAACTTGATTCTGACCAGCCAGATAAGTCTTTTTTAAATTTAAAGAGAAATATCCATCCATCAAGTTTTGTTTGAGTCCACATGAGGGCGATGTGCTGGGGCACTATGGGTACCAAACAAACCCAGATAGCCCTGAAACTCCTTGGCTGCTTCTGAATTGTCCCTCCTCACTCCTTTCCTGTCCACTTTGCCTTAACCCCGTGGATGATGTCTCAGGGTTAAGGAAAGGAGTTAGGAGGCTTCCTAAAGGAGTTAGGGAAAGGTGATCCTGTGGTTGTGACTGCCGGACTGCACTTCCACGAGGTGGCGTCATAATAATCTGACAGTGGTGAAGATTACCGACATCTGACGTGGTGAAAAAACTAAACATTTCTGAAAATGGACCACAAAAAGTGCATTTCTTCCACTTTCCCCTTCTAACTGCTGATATGTTAAATATCACAAAGTTTGAATTTAAAATTGAAATGGCTGCCAGGTGAATAAATAACCAATCAAACTGAGAATACAGCCTCTCAAGACTCCTTCATCCAGTTTGAGTTTTAGCATGTGATTACACTTGACATTTTTGGATGATTTGGTTTCATATTGTTCCGGGGCCACATACAGTCCAGTTGAGTGGTCCGAAACGTGAAAATAGATTCATAATTACGTTTAAATTTATGCTTTAAAGTTTTTTCTTTTGTTGTGGCACAGTGTTAATATTTTCAGAAAAATCTAACAATTACTATAGAAAAGGACTAAAGTCTCAACATAGTTAATTTTAATGAAACCTTTTCATGCAAAAGACAGTGACTTTTACAATTTGCTTGGTGGTTTGGTCGGATCGGAGCTTCTTGGTCACCGATTTGGTCCCTGAACTTCATGTTTGACACCCCAAGTTTAGACAAAACGTCACAAAGCAAAAAGTACAACAAATAAATAGATAAACCTTCCAGTGTGTTGTACAACTGATGTCGTACAGGACATGAATAGAATCCACCAATTGTGAAAGGAAACTATTTCCAGCTTTTTCTGCCTTTTAAAGTCTTTTATTAAGTTTTCTTTTATGTCAAAGTCAATGAAGCCTCCTGCTGAATATCACATCCTGTGTGTTTTGACAGGCCGTTCACTTGACCTGTAATTTGACACCAAGCTCCTGTTGTACTCAGAGCAGCAGCACCACCCAATGGTGGAAACCAGAAGTGATCAGAAACGTTCACCGAGTTTAGATGTGTGTGTGGAGCAGTACGTCCAGAAAAGATCCACTAATACTGGAAAGCTTTAAACAAGCTGTGATCCCATTCAGGAAACAAACTCATTCATCACAGCAGCAGGAAACAAACTCTCACTCTTTTATTATCCGATCGTAAGGACGATTGTGTTTCACACCTGATACGTGGTACAGTCTACAGACTGACGGCGCGGTGGTGCAGTGGTTCAAACTCCCCCTTCACATTGAGATTGTCCTCAGTTCTGCTCAGGGGTCAAAGATCACGTCCTCTGTGCAGGCATCACTTTTGTCCCACAGTCCAAACTCTTCGATCTGAAGTGAGCTGGTGCTTTAAAACTGCCCAGAGCAGTGAATGTATGTTTGTCTCCTATATAACAATAGAAAATAATGAATTTCAATTTATTGATTGATCAGATTACAAAACAAAAAACAGTGATTATTCCTGTTTCTTTATTGAAAGATTTCAGTTTCTATTGATGATCTCCAGCCTTGAATCATTTTAATTGTTAGTTGCTTCTGTCAAACAAGAACAGTCGGTCTGGTTCAACCTGAACTCGAAACTGATGACTACTATTAATAATAATAATAATAATAACAATAGTAATAATCATAATAATAATAGCAAGAAGATGATGAAGAACAACATGATTATAGATAGATGGATAGATAGATGATATTACATAAGGAATGACATAAAATGAAAATGTTTAATTTTTAATTAAACTGTAAAAATAAGATAAAAAATAGTGATGAATACAATTTTTAATTAAAAATTAAACTTAAAAATAATACATTAAATATAAAAGTCAAATATAAAAATTAAACTGAAACCAAAAATTAAATAAAAGTAAAAAATAATTGTACATTTTTATCAAAACTAAAATCCGCGTTCTCATCTAAAACAAAACTCAAACTCCCAGAATGCACTGCGGTCGGTGGAAAGTCCGGAACTCTCGTTAGACTTTACTTTCATTTTCACCTGTTCTGCTGAGTAACTGCGAGTATTCGTCCGTGTCGAGCTCAGGGTTGAATTCCACTTTTACCACGCTTCTTTTTCCATCCTCGCCTTGTTTTAACGTGTTGTGTTTTCTGAACGACGTCAAATAAGTTTTCCTCCGTCGGGGTCATGGCTACGCTGCATCTGAGTCTGGACACGAAGAAACAGGTCAGATCCGCTTTCTGCATTTCCGCTCTGTTAAATGTTATACAATCACTTTTTACACCTATTTCTCCCTCACACACACACTTTTATTATTTATCCATGAATAGCTCATACCAACAGGAGAGTTCCAGTCAGATTTGACTTTATTGTGGGATTAAATGAGTTCAATGTGTATTGTAGCGTCCCGCAGGCCGTTGGAATGACCACGACGTTCTTGATAGCAAAGCCGCTTTATTGCTTCTAGAACCTGGTTACTGTAGGCCGTAACCACGCCAACACAGAACACAATCCCAAACGAACCTGGCTGCTCTCTCGCTCATTCACGTCACTCTTCGCTCTCCTCAGGCCGACGCACCCAGCACACCTGACCCGCCCCTATTCTCCACCCGCAGCCACTCACAATCCAACGGTGCATTCACTGAACAACAAAACAATCGGAACCATCAGAACATCATTAACAGACAATAAATTCACAACTATATTACAACTGCAGAATATTACACTGCCCCCCCCTTACTGAATCCCTCGCCCCGAGGGATCACACAAAAAGTCTCTGAGATACCCGGGGGGTCTTGTCAGTCTCTGGGGTCTCCTGGAAGGGGCCGTCCGGGGCTGTATCTGCGGCACTGCAGCACCCTGTGACTGAGCAGCAGGTGGGCTTAGGGTTGAGGGGGATTGTGGGGGATCGGAGGGGGAAACAGTCCATGGTTCTGGTGTTGTGGCTGCTCTGTCTCTCCGGGGGGGTTTTGCCAGGGGTCCCGGTCGCTGGATTGGGCGGGCATCGCCTCTGTACGGTGCCAGCCTGTCTCTGTGGAGGGCCACCCGTCTTCCCCGAGGTGGTAGCTGAACCCTGTACACCACTTCGCCAAGCTTTTCCAATACCTCACATGGCCCCACCCAATGGCAGTCCAACTTCGGGCACCGACCCTTCTTTCGCTTCGGGCTGAACACCCAGACCAGGTCACCAGCCTCAAAGTCCCGCCCTCTGGCTCTCACGTCATAGTTGCGTTTTTGCCTCATCCCCGCCTTCTCCAGCTGCTCACGGGCAAACATGTGAGCTGACTCCATCCTGTCTTGGAGCCGCCTGGCATATTCTGGTCCCGGTGGCACCATCGGTGCATCCACAGGTTTTCCAAATGCCATTTCTGCCGGGGTCCTTAATTCTCGTCCCAACATAAGCAGGGCGGGTGTGCACGCTGTGGACTCTTGTACAGCAGACCTGTAGGCCAGCAAGACAAGGGGGAGGTGCATGTCCCAGTCTCGCTGGTGTTCTGCAGTGAGGATGGCAAGTTGTTTCGCCAGCGTTCTGTTGAAACGCTCAACGAGGCCATCACTCTGAGGGTGCAGAGGAGTAGTCCGTGTCTTTTGCATCCCAAGGCGCTCGCACATGGCGGAGAAAACAGCAGACTCAAAGTTCCTCCCCTGGTCGCTATGGAGAGTCTCGGCAGCCCCAAATCTGGAGAACATCCCTTCAACCAGTCTGTCGGCCACAGTCTCTGCTTCTTGGTCAGGTATGGCGTAAGCCTCAGGCCATTTTGTGAAGTAGTCCATGGCGACCAGGGCATAACGGTTCCCCTTGTCTGTGCGTGGGAACGGGCCCATAATATCCACTGCTACTCTCTCCATAGGGGCCCCTACTGCCACCTGCTGGAGCGGGGCGCGGGACTGGTCCGTGGGGCCCTTGTATGCCGTGCAGAGGTCGCAACGACGGCAAAAGTCCTCCACATCTCTCCCGAGCCGGCCCCAGTAGAAACTTTGCCGGAGCCGACGGAGGGTTTTGGAAACACCAAAATGTCCCGCTCCAGCTGTTCCATGGCAGGATTTTAACACGTCCTCTCTTAGGACCCTGGGGACTACCACCTGCCACTTACTCTCTCCTGTAGCTGGCTCCTTCCAGGCTCTCTGAAGCACTCCATCCTTCACTCGGAGTGCAGTAAACTTTTCCAACAGTCCCTTAGTGGCAGGTGAGCATCCAGCGACCTCATCCCATTGAGGTTTCCGCCCCAACTCCACCCACTGAAGCACGGGGTGAAGGTCAGCATCCTGTTCCTGTTGGGCTCTCCATTCCGTTGCGTCGACAACCTGCACCGCATTGCAGCCTGGCCCCTCTTCACCATGCATGGGGTCCCGTTCCTCTCCGGCGCGGAGTTCCCCCTCCCGGGCCTCTCTCTTCTCACAGTACCGGCACCCATCGGGGACACAGGGGCGTCGGGACATGGCATCCGCGTTGCCGTGGCGAGCTCCTGCCCGGTACTCGACTTTGAAGGAATATGGCGCTAGTTCCTCCAGCCATCGCGCAATCTGCCCCTCTGGCTCCTTAAAAGACATTAACCACTGGAGGGCAGCGTGGTCGGTTCGAACAGTGAAAGGCAGGCCACACAGATAATACCTGAAGTGTCTTACTGCTCTGACTATAGCCAGAAGCTCTCTGCGTGTCACGCAGTAGCGTCTTTCGGCCTTGTTGAAGGTTCGGCTGGAGTACGCAACCACCCGTTCTCCATCTGGCCCCACCTGGCTCAATACTGCTCCGGTCCCGACATCGCTGGCATCCGTATCCAAGATAAACGGCAGGTTGGGGTCCGGAGGAGTGAGGATGGGTGACTCTGTCAGGGCCCTCTTAAGGCAGTTGAAAGCCTGCTCACAGTCTGGGGTCCAGGCAAAGTCACTGTCTTTCTGCTGTAGACGGAACAGGGGTGCAGCGATGCAGGAGAAGCCTCGCACAAATCGCCTGTAGTAGGACGCCAGTCCAATAAAGCTCTTGAGCTCTCTCAGGTTGGTGGGGTTTGGCCAATCCTTTACCGCTTGCACTTTCTCCTCCAGTGTGCTGATGCCTTCACCTCCAATCTTATGCCCCAAAAACTCTAGCTCCCTTCTCATGAAGCAACACTTATCTGGATGGAGCTTCAACCCTGCCGCAGCCATCTTCTGTAGAGTTCGGCGCAGGGATGCCAAGGTTACCTCAAAAGAGCTCCCATGTACCAGGATGTCATCCAAGTAGACCAAACACTCCTGCCGGGGGATGTCAGCCAACACCTTCTCCATCAACCGTTCGAATGTGGCAGGAGCGTTGCACAGGCCGAAGGGGAGGACTCGAAACTGCCACAGTCCTCTGCCAGTGCAGAACGCAGTCTTCGGTCTGGCTTCCGGGCTGAGGGGCACTTGCCAGTACCCGCTACGTAGGTCCAAGGAGGAGAACCAGGAGGAGCCAGAAACCAGGTCCAGGGACTCATCGATGCGGGGCAGCGGGTACGAGTCTTTCCTGGTCACACTGTTCAGCGGTCTGTAATCCACACAGAATCTCATTTTTGTACTCCTCTTTTTGTTTACCATCACAACCCCAGAGGCCCAGGGGCTGTCAGAGGGCTCGATGATGCCCGCCCTGAGCATCTCATCGATTGCACTGTCTGCAGCAGTCTGATGTGCCAGGGGAAGGCGGCGGGGCCGTGTTTTAATGGGCCGTGCATCCCCTGTATAAATGTCATGTTGTACCAAATGAGTCAGGCCCACTTCATCCTCAGTCAGTGCAAAAATGTCTTTAAACTCCAATAGCACCTGCCACAGTTCATCTTGCTGCCCATTGTCCAAGTTATGACAGCTACGCTTCCATACCTCTCTCACCACCGTTAGTCTTTCCTCGCCCCCACCCACGGGTTGTTGGTCCAGGGCAGGAGGGAGTATAACCCTTGGGGAGAGAGGGACAGGGGAGTGTGGAGCAGGGGGGGCTCCTCTGTCAATCTGCAATTTTGCGGGTGTGGTCCAAGGTGCTGTGTGGGGTGCACCATTTTAACTGTGGGGCCCCCATGAAAGGCAAGTGTGTTCTTCCCCAGGTCCAGCACACATCGCTGGACGCGCAGGAAGTCCAGACCCAGTATGCAGGGGTCTTGTACTGCTGCAACCCACACCTTAAAGTCCACTGTCCGTCCTCCAGTCCATATAGTCACCACCCCCCTTCCAAGCATAGGAGCCAGCTCACCAGTCACTGTTCGTAGTTTCACCCCAGTAGGTTCCAACTGTATACCCGCTGGAACCATATCGGGTCTCACCAGTGTTGCGGTGGAACCAGTGTCGACCAGGGCCGTACATGGAGTCCCAGCAAGGGTGATGGGAACATGGCAAAAGTTTCCTGCATGGGTCCAACCCACCACCCTCACGGACTCCGCGCCGTCATCTGCTTCTGGGGGGGGTGGAGCCCCGCCCCCCCGGCTGTACAGTTGGGCTCCGGTCGTGGTTAACGGTGCAGGATGGGACGCAGAGGGAAGGGCCTGCGTCGTCCCATCTACGCAGGCCCGGGGGCATTTCCCTGAATACCAGCATGTTTTGGGCACCGCACGCTGATATGGCCAGTCTGGCCACATGTCCAGCACACAGGGGGGCCCCGGCGAGCACGGACGTTACCACCTGTTGATTGCAGCGACACGGCTCGGATCATTTCAGTCAACTCCGCAGCCCAGGCTGGCTTTTCATTATTCGGGTCCTCTTGGGTCAGAGTTCGCACGACGGGCCCACTCTGATCACGGTCGCTCTCGGCAGCAGTCCCGACAGCCTCTCTCTCCATGGCCAGCTCAAGAGCTTCTTGTAGACTCCGGGGGTGTGCAAGTTGCGTTTGTATGCGTAGCTCTCTTGGTGTTATTGCCCTGATAAACTGGTCTCTGGCTAACTCAGTCTGCACATCCGCGGGCATGTGGGCGTATGCTTTCCTCGCCAGAGTCTCAATCTCGTTGGCTAGTGCTCTGAGCGGCTCACCTGGTCGCCTCTGCCTGCTTGTCAATTCTGTGCGCAGGATACCAGGTTGTGAGCACTGTCCAAACCGCCTCTGCAGGGCTCCAACCAAAGCCCCATAATCATGTCTTTCAGCCGGGCTAAGTAGTAGCAAACATGCTAGTGCATCTTCAGTGAGGCAAAGGGCTAGTTGGAGTGCTTTAATGTCTGTAGACCAGGCTTCCGCCTGTGCTAGCAGTTCGAATTGTGCATGAAAGGCCTCCCAGTCCGCCTTACCGGAGTATTTCGGCGTTTTAACGTGTGGACGAATATACTGGGCGCCGCCATCTTTGTTTACGTCTGACGTCACGTCACGTTCGGCGCCTCTTCTCGCGTGATCGCGTTGCTCGGCGGGAAATGACACGGCATCCGCTGTCGGCTTACTGGCCATGCGTCCGGCCTCATGTTCCTCGGTTGGTTTAAGGCCGCTCTCCCGTCCCGATGCTCCGTCGTACTCACTGTCCATAGACTCCTGCTTGACTTTCGGTCGAGCGCCGGTCTCACTACCAGGCTCCATCTCTCTCGGCCGCTCCAGAGTTAGCAGTCTCCAGGCTAGCCGCGGTCAGCAGTCAGGCAGTCCGGTGGTTTTCTTCTTTTTACTTCTGACACCAAATGTAGCGTCCCGCAGGCCGTTGGAATGACCACGACGTTCTTGATAGCAAAGCCGCTTTATTGCTTCTAGAACCTGGTTACTGTAGGCCGTAACCACGCCAACACAGAACACAATCCCAAACGAACCTGGCTGCTCTCTCGCTCATTCACGTCACTCTTCGCTCTCCTCAGGCCGACGCACCCAGCACACCTGACCCGCCCCTATTCTCCACCCGCAGCCACTCACAATCCAACGGTGCATTCACTGAACAACAAAACAATCGGAACCATCAGAACATCATTAACAGACAATAAATTCACAACTATATTACAACTGCAGAATATTACAGTATTTATGAGGCTTGTTGGTAGTTTGTTTCATAAAGACGTCACAGATTAAATCTCACCTTTCTAATTCATTATTTCTGTATTGCAGGTGGAGGGCTTTTACCAGAAGCTCATAAAGGAGGTAAATCTTTTTTTTGCTGCAAATATTTCCATGTTTTTATCCAGAAAGTGAGTTTCTTTGTGTCATGGATGTTTTCAACCCTGCCAGATGCACACGTCCTGTTATTATCTGCAATGCAAGTCAAACAAAATGCAATATTATAGACCATTTTTAGGATATTTTCTTGAAATTATCCAGGTTAATGGTTGACTAAAAGTAATATTTTTGCAGGATTTCTTACTATTTTTCACACTGATGTACAGTGCGCAAAAAAATAAAGGGAACATTAAAATAACATCCTAAATCTGAATGAATGAAATATTCCTATTAAATACTTTGTTCTTTACATAGTTGATTGTGCTGACAACAAAATCACACACAAATTATCAATGGAAATTAAATGTATTAACCCATGGAGGTCTGGATTTGGAGTCACACTCAAAATTCCAGTGGGAAAACACTACAGGCTGACCCAACTTTGATGTAATGTCCTTAAAACAAGTCAAAATGAGGCTCAGTAGTGTGTGTGGCCTCCACGTGCCTGTAGGACCTCCCTACAATGCTCCTGATGAGGTGGTGGATGGTCTCCTGAGGGATCTCCTCCCAGACCTGGACTAAAGCATCTGCCAACTCCTGGGCGGGCCGGTCCATAGCATCAATGCCTTCATCTTGCAGGAACTGCTGACACTCCAGCCACATGAGGTTTAGCATTGTCTTGCACTAGGAGGAACCCAGGGCCAACCGCACCAGCATCTGGTCTCACCAGGGGTCTGAGGACCTCATGTCGGTACCTAATGTTAGTCAGGCTACCTCTGGCGAGCAGATGGAGGGCTGTGGCCCCCCAGAGAAATGCCACCCCACACCATTACTGACCCTCTGCCAAAGCGGTCATGCTGGAGGATGTTCCTGCAGCAGAACGTTCTCCACGGTGCTGGAGGAGGTTCCTGCAGCAGAACGTTCTCCACGGTGCTGGAGGAGGTTCCTGCAGCAGAACGTTCTCCACGGTGCTGGAGGAGGTTCCTGCAGCAGAACGTTCTCCACGGTGCTGGAGGATGTTCCTGCAGCAGAACGTTCTCCACGGTGCTGGAGGAGGTTCCTGCAGCAGAACGTTCTCCACGGTGCTGGAGGAGGTTCCTGCAGCAGAACGTTCTCCACGGCGTCTACAGACTCTTGTCACGTCTGTCACATGGTCTCAGTGTGAACCTGCTTTCACCTGTGGAGAACACAGGGCGCCAGTGGCCAATTTGCCAGTCTTGGTGTTCTCTGGTAAAGGCCAAACGTCCTGCACAGTGTTGGTCTGTAAGCACAACCCCCACCTGTGGACGTGGGGCCCTCATACCACCCTCATGGAGTCTGTTTCTGACCGTTTGAGCAGACAAATGCACATTTGTGGCCTGCTGGAGGTCATTTTGCAGCTCTGGCAGCTCCTCCTGTTCCTCCTTGCACAAAGGTGGAGGTAGCGGTCCTGCTGCTAGGTTGTTGCCCTCCTGCGGCCTCCTCCACGTCTCCTGATGTCCTGGCCTGTGGTCTGTGGTCACCACCTGCAGAACCACTTCTTTATTGGGGGTGTCTTGCTAATTGCCTATAATTTCCACCTGCACAACAGCAGGTGAAACTGATTGTCAATCAGTGTTGCTTCCTAAGTGACAGTTTGATTTCACAGAAGTGAGATTGACTTGGAGTTGCATTGTGTTGTTTAAGTTCCCTTTATTTTTTGAGCAGTGTATCATTTTGTATCTAAAACCTAACGCAGGCTCATTCAGTGACTCTGAGGTTCAACATTAATGAATAAAAGTATACCTAATCAATAATTTATAACTTTGTAACACTCTGTTTTAATAGAAATGTAACGAAATATACATATTTTGGAGACAAAGTGGCACATTTCTACATTCCTCCAGCTTTGAATGAACATCACATCAAACTATGTATTTGTAAACACTTTATTGAATTTCTTGATTTCTTGTATGAACATTACAAATCCACTAACACTGACTTTTTTATTACATTAACTGCAGTTTAGATCTGTGATCTGATCATTTTGCTGCTAAAATAATAACGGCAGAGAGAAAGAAAAATCAACCAAAAGACAAAGTTTAAATCATTTGGTATGGGATTGTGACGGGGGATTAACGGCGGAGCTTTGAGTTTAAAGAAGTGCTGAGAAACTCATTTTGAGCCATAAACTCAGAATCTGCTCATTTGTCTGACAGGCGGAGAAATTGGTTTCCGTGTTCTTCCCTCAGAAGATGGAGGAGCTGGAGATGTTGCTGAAGGTGATTCCTGTCCGGGTCTGAACTGTCCTCATCAAGACATTCAACCATAACACTCGTGGTGCGTTTTTCTGTCAGACCTCTTTCAGCGACGAGGATTTGGCGTCTCTGAAGGTTCCGCTGGACATTCCCTTCCCAGATCCGGCTAAAGAGGAGGCCAAACGCAAGAAGGAGGAGGAGGTGGGTCCACATTTGATGGTTAAACCACCATATCAGAGCTGGATTGTTCATTCACGTCATTGAACTCTGATCCACACCTAAGAGCAGGATGTACGGTTACTTTAACAAGAACTAAAATCCTCCAGGTGTTCCAATCCTGACTGTTCACAATGTCTTCCTCCGTGGTTTTCACGTTCAAGTTGCTTTATTTACATTTACAATTAGATTAGTTTGACTGCGAGACACTTTACAATAACGAGTTTTACACAGATTATGTGTAAATTAATGAGAAAGACAATGTATGAGTAGGAAAAGCCTGGACTTCTAGTCCATATATCCCTGCCTGATGGACTGCAGGGGCAGTTGAAGCTTGTTCTTCCCAAAGAGGCAAGTTTCTGAGCGACATCGTGGAAGCCCCAACCACTTTTGAATGAGAGAGTTGGCTTTTCTGTCCATCTTACTTGTGGTGGATGAGGGGATCTCACTCATTTTCAGCAGCAACAACGCCCTCCGGTGTAGAGTGAACTGGTAGCACCAGACTTTGTACTTGCCGGGAGTTGGCTTTGGTCAATGTTGGACAGACCGTCTGTTAGCTGCTTTGTGACTGTCCTTCCCATCTGCTTGTCGGACAGGTCGGCGGTGTACTGCCTCCCCAGGCTTTAGGTTGTTGTTCGCACAGGAGGGGAATTTCCGCTCCCCCAACAACAAAGGTGGTGGCAATCGTCTCTGACTCCCACAGGTGATGTGACTTGGTGGGCTTGATCCTCATTCTTACCCAATCGATCAGCTCGTCCATCCTTTTTAAAAGTCGTGATGTACATGGCGCGTTCTGAAGGAGGCTGGTGACGTTGTCCATGCAGCTCTTCAGCGGGGGTAGTTCTGCCCGGATGGTGGCTTGATCCCTCCGACCGTTTGTCTCGCTCCAATGAGAATGATCTCAAAGGCTGCCACAAACAAGATTGGGGAAATAGAGCAACTTATGCCAATTCCCACTTGTAGTTGCTGCCACACGATGGTAAATCTTGGAGGGCAAGGCACATCTGCAGGTCACTGAAGTAGGCTGTGATCAGGTTCTGTTTGCAGGGGGGCATCTAGAAAATCTCCTTGGCATAGTTGATCAGCTATCTGATCTTTCTTCGGGATGAAGATTGCTACTGCTCTTTCCACTCTGATGGCATGAGCTGCTTCTTCCAGGCAGTTCTCAGTAGGTACCATAGCAGCTCTAGAACCTTTGGGCAGAGCTTGTTGGGGACTCCGTTTGGAATAGGTGGACGATGGAGCTTGCCTTCCTCACAACTTGTTTGATTTTGCAGAGCTTTGGAGGCATGGTGTTGAAAAAAGCTGTCGGTGGTGTGTGCCGAGGTACATAACACTGGTGTTCATAAGGGGACGTTCCTTAAAGGGTTGCTGTTCTGCCTTTTGGCATGCTCTTCCATTTGCTCGCAGGTGGCTTCGAGCCTCCCACATTTCTTCTCCAGCAGTTGTCTGGCATGCTTGAAGGGATCCTTGAAGAAGCCAGCTCGCTCTTTCTGCTTCCGTTTATTGTTCTCTGTTTGGGGGGGGTAGTTTCACCAAACTTCGTCAAACCCTTCAGATTATAGGGTTCGCAAGTAGAATTAGTGCACACATCTCAATGTATCTCAATGTATCTGAAGTAAAGTGAAGTATAATCTGAAGTTGGTGCATACAGTTTGAAATGGTGCACACACATGGAATTAATGCACACAAGTAGAATTGGCGTATGCCGATGTTTTCAGTGCAAGCAGCTTAAATTAGTGAACATGGATGAAAATAGCGCAGACAGTTGCGCAGAATGCAGACGTGTGCACTTAGTGCTTCAGAGCACATAGATGAAGTTGGTGCAAGTGGAGGAAAATAGCGCACATAGTTGAATTAAGTGCTAATTGCATGTAGCTTGACGTTGTGCATGCCGGTCTACATGCGCACTGCTGGACTGCACACAGTGATGTAGAAGACAACACAGTCCAGACTGCAGGGCAATAATAAACCATCCCAGTCATCCTCTGCACACGTGGGGGCAGTGCACCTCGGGATTATTAACTGACCAGCTTGCTTATTTATTTATTTATTTTTGCAGTCTAGATTGTGTTTTATATTCTGGGAAAATTGCAGCGAGGAGCCTCACGACTGGGGGTGCTCACTCTCTGCATTTATCGTTAGTGTTTCAATATACAAGGACACTGCTGAAGCTGTGAGTCGGTGGTTGCCATGGCAACCAATCACCACAATTTGCCAGGGCCTGGTGGAAGGTGGAATAGGAGGTGGAAGGACCTGAAGTTTTCTGGTGTTCTGTTGCAGAAGGAGGCTAAAGAGGGGAAGAAAGACAAGGACGGCGATAAAGAGGAAGAAGATTCAGGTAAATAGTAATTACTGTTGAAAGGAGGAGTGGGGGGGTTGCTAAATAATGCACCACGCAGGTGATTTATTCCTTCAGACAAGGTGAGTTTAAAATGAAGTATTGATTTGTTGGTTAACACAGCTTGTCAACGTACAGCAGAAAGTGTTGTTGGTAAACGTTTGGCTCTTCAGGACCGCCCTGCGGGCCGATCTGCTCCAACGAGCGAGTGGAGAGCCTCCTGCAGGAGGTGAAGCCGGAGATCCAGACGCTGAAAGAGAAGCTCCACACGGTCAGTGAGTCTCAACTTGGACCACATGGATGTTTCTGTGTTCAGTGAAAACCTTTATTGTGCTCCAAGAAGCTCAGTCCTCAAGGTTTTTCAACACAAATACCATAATAAATCCATAAATGGATCATTTTTTTCTGGAAAGGTCTCGATGTGGGTGCAACTCCAGATCCCCAAAATTGAAGACGGGAACAATTTTGGCGTGGCTGTGCAGGTTTGTAACGACATTAAAATGTGCTTCATTAACTTGACTTGAAAGGTGTAGAATTCAGTTTCCACACACTCATGGATTCCTCTTCTACATGCCCAGGAGGGGCGGCAAAGTGCACGTCCACGAATAAATAATGAGAATGAATTTAGAAAAGAAAACTCTTCTTTTGAAAAACCCCTATAACTCCAGACAGCCTTCATTCAGTAACTTCAAGATTCATTTGTGAGAAAGTGAGTTTGATAGCTATGTTTCCGACTGTTGGCCAAGACACCAAGAAATTGTCAAAATATCAAAGAAAACACTGATTTTTGAACACATTTCTGGACATTTCACTGCATTTAGGATCAGAATGTTTCATTAAAAGTGGCTTCATGTTGACATTGTAGTAATTTTTTGTTGTAAATATTTCATTTTGTTAAAATCAACATTTTCATCATGTAGGGAACCTTAAAAATTGAAGGTCATCGTGTCACTATTTTACTGTCTGACTCTAAATGAAGTGTATTTCCTGTCTGGTCTCATAGGAGAAAGTGTTTGAGCTGCTGACAAACTCGCGCACCAAGATGGAAGCAGCCCAGACTCAGCTTTCCAAGTAAGAACCTGCAGCTGTTTTGTGGAGAACGCTGATTCATATGCAACATTTTCACACTGAAGCTGAACCATGTGGCTGATTCTTTCACATTAGAGGGGTTGCATATTTTCCCTTCATTCCTCTGTGCACCAGTCGCCACTTTGGAGTCCGTCACTTCCCAACAAACCATGTCCTCCTCCCGATGGAGTCAATTCAGTCTTGTTTTATAGAGAAACAGAGAGAAGCTCCCTTTTTAAGGAAGAAACCTGCAGAACCAGACTCAAGAATAGAAACGTCCTGAGATTCTCTGTTCAACTCGACAGACATAAATCCACTCACATCTCTGTTTGAATTTTATAGACGATCCGCCCTTCCTCTGCTAGACGGCGGTGTTTCTATTACCAGTAATGTTTAATGTGTCTGACCTGAAACCAGCTTGACCGTCTGCTGCGTGTGAATCAGGCTTTTAATCTGACGGGCTGCTACGTTCACACTGCAGGTCTCCGTGCGCGATTCCCTTTCCTTTGTATGATCGTTGACACTATGTTTTAAACACGACCTCCATCAGGCCACTGTGTGAACGCTATCCGACCCCAAACTGGTCCACATGCGCTGAAGAAGGCGTGACGTCACGTCACCATGTTTACAAGTAAACATGGACGTCACACGGGTCGGCGTGTGAAGATTAATTTTTAAGTGGTTATTCAGTAAGAGCAAACAAAATCTAGACAAAATGATAAAGGAAGGGAGATTGAGGGGGAAAAAGAACACAGCTTTAATATTGTGGCGCAGATTCACATTGAAAAACATCAGATACAGATTTGATTTGGTGCCACATGTGATGAAGGCCTGGGTCTGGTGAGCCAGAACCAGAACTGTAACGTTCACACGGATCGGCGACTTGTGAGCAGAAAATGAGAATTTCCCTGCAGTGAGAGCGGAGCCTCAGTGAAGTAGAGCAGCAGTTCTAGCGTTGTACATCTACAGCGGGAGCATTGGAGGACAGAAGCCAGCTGAAGTGATTTAGATCAGTAAAATAGGCTGGAGGCATCAGAACTGCTCTGCAGCAAATAGAAACTCCCCTTTAATCAGTCATGGACTCATCTCCACCACGATCAGCACAAACACAAGGCCAGCGCGTGTCTTTGTTCAGGAAACAAAGAAGTCACACTTGGTTTAGACATTTAAAGAGACACTTTCCTCGATGGGAGTTCTATGAATTAATGATGGCCGACGCCTGTCTCTCCAGATACTACATGGAGAGAGGCGACGCCGTGGCCAAAGCCTCCAAACAACCCCACGTGGTCGGTATCGTCGGTGTTCCTACACCTTGAGGACACGCTTGAGTCACAATGGCACCGTTTCTCTAAACTGACCGTGTGTCTGCAGGGCGACTACAGACAGCTGGTCCACGAGCTGGACGAGTCCCAGTATAGAGAGCTCCGCGTGGTCATCCTGGACATCCACAACACTTATGTAAGACCTGCTTTGTTTGAATGTAAATCTCTCTGGTCACCGTCTGTGTTGAAACTTCCCCAGCAGCTCAATGGAATCTGCCCCTTCCTAATAGGAGGGTAATTAAACTAATTGCAGCTCTGGTGTCGGGTTGATTGGCGCCGCAGCTCCCGTCCATTAATCACTTTGTCTCTCCTCTTTGGCCGCCGTTTGATGCCATTAGTGAACGAGGCGTCGCAGGTGACAATGAAAGGAGCGCAGCGCGGCTCCACGTCCAGGCATCTTGTCTTTTATACCTCGTCGTAACCTTTCAGTGGCTCTTGCTCACTCAGTCTTTTCTCCTCCTCCTCTCCTCCCTCATCCTCTCCTCCCCCCTCCTCTTCTCCTCCCTCCATCCTCTCCTCCCCATCCTCCTCCCCATCCTCTCCTCCCCCCCTCCTCCTCTCCTCCCTCCATCCTCTCCTCCCCCTCCTCCTCTCCTCCCTCCATCCTCTCCTCCCCCCTCCTCCTCCCCCCCTCCTCCTCTCCTCCCTCCATCCTCTCCTCCCTCCTCTCCTCCCCCTCCTCCTCCCCCCTCCTCCTCTCCCTCCCTCCATCCTCTCCTCCCCCCTCCTCCTCTCCTCCCTCCATCCTCTCCTCCCCCCCCTCCTCCCTCCCCCCACCTCTCCTCCCCCCTCCTCCTCTCCTCCCTCCATCCCTCCCCCCCCCTCCTCTCCTCCCCCCTCCTCCTCTCCTCCCCCTCCTCCTCTCCTCCCCCTCCTCACCTCCCCCCTCCTCCTCCCCCCTCCTCCTCTCCCCCATCCTCACCTCCCCCCTCCTCCTCTCCTCCCCCTCCTCACCTCCCCCCTCCTCCTCTCCTCCCTCCATCCTCACCTCCCCCCTCCTCCTCTCCTCCCTCCATCCTCTCCTCCCCCCTCCTCCTCTCCTCCCCATCCTCTCCTCCCCCCTCCTCCTCTCCTCCCTCCATCCTCTCTCCTCCCCCCTCCTCCTCTCCTCCCCTCCATCCTCTCCTCCCTCACCCCCATCATCCTCTCCTCCCCCTCCTCTCCTCCACCCTCACCTCTCCCTCCATAACTCAACCCTCCCCCCATCCTACTCTACTCCCACCAACCTCTCCACCCCCTCCACCTCTCCTCCCGCCCCTCCTCTCCTCCCCCCTCCACCTCCCCACCCTCCATCCCTCCTCCCCCCTCCTCCATCTCCTCCCCCACCATCACTCCTCCCCATCCTCTCCTCCCCCTCCTCCTCTCCTCCCTCCATCCTCTCCTCCCCCACCTCCTCTCCCTCATCCTCTCTCCCCCCTCCCTCTCCTCCCCCCATCCTCTCCTCCCCTCCTCCTCTTCTCCACCTCCTCATCCTCTCCCCCTCCTCCTCTCCTCCCTCCATCCTCTCCTCCCCTCTCCTCCATCTCCTCCCCCATCCTCTCCTCCCCCATCCTCCTCTCCTCCCTCCATCCTCTCCTCCCCTCCTCCTCTCCTCCCCCATCCTCTCCTCCCCCCTCCTCCTCTCCTCCTCCCATCCTCTCCTCCCCCCCTCCTCCTCTCCTCCCCTCCATCCTCTCCTCCCCCTCCTCCTCCTCCTCCCCCCATCCTCTCCTCCCCCCCTCCTCTCCTCCCCCCTCCTCTCCTCCCCCCTCCTCCTCTCCTCCCTCCATCCTCTCCTCCCCCTCCTCCTCTCCTCCCCCTCCTCTCCTCCCCCTCCTCCTCTCCTCCCTCCATCCCTCTCCTCCCCCCTCCTCCTCTCCTCCCTCCATCCTCTCCTCCCCCTCCTCCTCTCCTCCCCCATCCTCTCCTCCCCCCTCCTCCTCTCCTCCCTCCATCCTCTCCTCCCCCCTCCTCCTCTCCTCCCCCCTCCTCTCCTCCCCTCCTCCTCTCCTCCCTCCATCCTCTCCTCCCCCCTCCTCCTCTCCTCCCTCCATCCTCTCCTCCCCCTCCTCCTCTCCTCCCTCCATCCTCTCCTCCCCCATCCTCCTCTCCTCCCTCCATCCCCTCCTCCCCCCTCCTCCTCTCCTCCCTCCATCCTCTCCTCCCCCATCCTCTCCTCCCCCCTCCTCCTCTCCTCCCTCCATCCTCTCCTCCCCCATCCTCCTCTCCTCCCTCCATCCTCTCCTCCCCCCTCCTCCTCTCCTCCCCCATCCTCTCCTCCCCCATCCTCTCCTCTCCTCCCTCCATCCTCTCCTCCCCCCTCCTCCTCTCCTCCCTCCATCCTCTCCTCCCCCATCCTCCTCTCCTCCCTCCATCCCCTCCTCCCCCCTCCTCCTCTCCTCCCTCCATCCTCTCCTCCCCCATCCTCTCCTCCCCCCTCCTCTCCTCCCTCCATCCTCTCCTCCCCCATCCTCCTCTCCTCCCTCCATCCTCTCCTCCCCCATCCTCCTCTCCTCCCCCCTCCTCCTCTCCTCCCTCCATCCTCTCCTCCCCCATCCTCCTCTCCTCCCTCCATCCCCTCCTCCCCCCTCCTCCTCTCCTCCCTCCATCCTCTCCTCCCCCATCCTCTCCTCCCCCCTCCTCCTCTCCTCCCCATCCTCTCCTCCCTCCATCCTCTCCTCCCCCCTCCTCCTCTCCTCCCTCCATCCCCTCCTCCCCCCTCCTCCTCTCCTCCCTCCATCCTCTCCTTCCCCATCCTCTCCTCCCCCCTCCTCCTCTCCTCCCTCCATCCTCTCCTCCCCCATCCTCTCCTCCCCCCTCCTCCTCTCCTCCCTCCATCCCCTCCTCCCCCATCCTCCTCTCCTCCCTCCGTCCCCTCCTCCCCTCCAGGCCGTGTTGTTTGACATCATTACCAAGAACTATGACAAGATTAAGAAGCCCAGAGGAGACGGGAAGGCTCTGATCTACTGAGGCTCTCATCCAGTCACTTTCCTTACACTCTGACAGAAGTGTCTTCATTTTCTCTCTTTTGGGTCAAATTACCAAATTTAAAGCAACACGACGGTGTTAAATTCACCTCCACTAATAAAGAAAAGCCACATTGAGACGTCTCGTGTGGATTTTGTTCCCTGAATCTCCTCAGAAGTTCTTCAAGCTCAAATCTCCACACACAAGAGATTCTGTGGGAAACAGTGGAAGATGTGATGGTGAAGCTGCACAGTGGAGTCTTGATGTGTTGTGGTTGTTGATCAGCTGTCATGTTGGTGTGGAGTAAGTCCTGATGCATAGTAGTGTCCTTACATTGGGTTTGGATTGTGTATTTACTGTAAGACATAATGTGTGGCAGCAGGGGGGGCTGCAGACCCTAACTTAAACACCCTACTGCGTATACGCTGCTCAGTTCATCCATTGGGAGCAGTTTGAGGTTCAGTGTCTTGCTCAAGGGTACTTTGACATGAGGACAGGAGGAGATGGGGCCTAAACTCCACTGATTAAAATACCCGACTAGATCTACTTGAAGAAATAAGAAATATGGCAACTCCGTCTGTGAGATCAATCAAGGATTATCTTATCTTATCTTATCTTTTTGTGTAATTTATTCATGTTGATCAATTTCTTTGTAAAAAAAACAAAAAACTTTAGAATAAATTTTTACATGAAAAACAAAAATTAACATGAATTTTGTTTTGTAAAGTAGATTGAGCAAAAGTAAAGTTCTATAAATTACAAATGTAGTGAATTAAATTTGCAAGTATAACAAATTTAACTATGTTATGTAGGTCAAATAAAACTAGTCTGTATAAATAATATTTTTTGCATGTATTTGATTATATTTGAGTAAAATTAACTCCATATATCATTACATTAAACATGATTATTTGTTTTAATCTACTTCACAAAATTAAATTAGCTTTACTTGGATATTATTTTTCATGTAAAATAAGAGTAAGTTATGAAAACAAAGAACAATTTAGCCTGATCTACATGTTTTCAATGTTTTCGTGCTTCAACACACCTGAATCTAATGAACGTTTGTCACTTTCACCATTTAACATTCTCGACTCAGTCATTTTCTTCATAAATGTCATTCAGACGTTCTCAGAAACATCCATCTTCCCTCTCACTATATATGGAATTTGCTCCAGTGGTTCAAAAGCCATCATTTGTTTAATACCAGGTTCTGTAACCTGCAGCTTGTAGGTCTTCAGTTCCTCTGTATCGGCTCTCTCGTCCAGTCTCAAAGTGGTAAGACCGCTATAAAAAGGATCAAACTGATTACATTTCAATAAAAAACCCTAGAATTGCTAAAAGAAAGTCTAAAATTGCTGAAATTGCTATTTAAAAAAAGCCAAACGTGAAACAATCAAAAATGGTTCAAATGATCAAAATGATTAAAACAACCAAGTTAACTAATTCAGTTAAAGTTGCCTAAAAAGGTTAAAACTGCTAAACTTATTTAAAATAGTAATGATGATGATGATAGTCCAGCTATTTAAATGAAGAAAAAGGCTAAAAACCAGAAAGAAATGTTGGAGGATTGGTTAAAAGAGAGAAAAAAAAGTAGCCTAAATGTTTAAAACATAAGAATCGAGCTATAACAAGGCATATGAAGGCAAAACTATATGGCTACTAACTGTTAAAATGGCTAAAAACCAGGGGGGGGAAATCAATGTGAGAAGGATTTTTGGTTAAAAAGAAATTAACTTAACATGTGAAACAGTCAAGAAAGGAGCAAATTTGGGGGCAAATAGTAAAAATGACGAAAACAACCAATTTAGTTGAATCAGTTAAAACTGCTAAAAATGGTGACTGAAGCTAAAACAGCTAAATAAATTCTAAACTGTCACCACGAAACATGGTGAAAGTACCATCAACAAACCTACATTAATGACTTGGTAAGCAGTGATTTTTTAATTATTAAATATTTTGTGACTTGTTAAGATATTAATTCGTAGTATAACTGTTCTGCTTAAACCATGTGTGAAAGTTGATATGTGGAAACTCGCTGATGTTTGTTCTAATCATTTGTTGATGTCTGTTCTAATCCTAAATAACTCCAGTTACAGTGATTATGGTTGCACAATACTGTCTGTAAAATCTGCTTGTTCCAAGTATTTGTAGGAAACACAACATATGAAACAGGAGCTTGGGTGGAGAGATTGAAACCTAGACTGCAGTATGAAGAAGCTCGCTACAACTGGTTCCTATGGCTGACCCCATTTAACACCTCCGCGATCGCAGCTGACTCAAAGACACCCTGTGACTACAGCTGAGCCTGTGTTGCCCCGTGACCATGAGACTCATCATCTGAATCGCCCTGCCTGCAAGCTCATGAATGCATAAATACACATTTTGCACAGATAGACACCATCTTCTCCCCGTGTACTGCCTGCAGTTCACGTCGCTCGGTTTAGTGCAGTGGTTCTCAATTCTTTTTTGTCACGCCCCCCCTAGAGGACAGAAAGATTTTCAGGCCCCCCCCCCGAATTGTACTACCATTGAGAGCCTGATAATATTTATTTATTAATCTGTATAAACCACTGTATGAGTTGCTGCACCAGCATTCTGCATACAATTGCCTGATTATCAAAATAAATTAATAAAATGAGCTGGAGGCCCTTTTTTTATCGTTCAAGCATGAATAAAGACACTAATACTGAAAGTTGCACCCGCCTCACGCCCCCCCTGACACCCCACCACGCCCCCCCAGGGGGGCTCGCCCCACCATTTGGGAAGCACTGGTTTAGAGTGAGAACCAAGACACAGAATTCTGCAATAGTGATTATTGCTTGCTCACGGCACTTCAATATAGTCTGAAGATTAATTTCTAAGAACCTGACTCATGTCTTCCTTTAGTTAGACTGACAACAAAAGGACTTGTGTTGCGCACATGAAAATTGGCGTCACGAACAGGATGTCAGTTGGAGGACTGAGTTAGAGGGACATTCTCCGTGACTGAATTCTACCCTAGCTAGCTGAGAGACGAAAGGTGAGACATTACCTGTAACAGGTAAGAAAAAAATGTCAGATTTGGATGTGAATTCAAATTAAGGGTGGAATGAGTTCGTGGAAGTCCTTAATTAAGTGTTTTGTGTGCGGTGAGGAAGAAACATTCATGTGAGATAGAGTTTTGCACATAATTTCCTGAGCGGTCCAGTGGTCAGATGCCTGATTGCGACTGAGGAGCCAGTTGGCGGCCCAGTGGTCAGAAGACGAGCCCAAACTGAGGTCTCAGGGAGACCCGTGCTTAGTATATTTGGTAAAACTGTTGTGTCGGAATAATTTTGTTAAAACCGTTGCGTTGTAATAAGTGTGTTGTGTTGAGAAAGGATTTTTGGTAGTTTATTGAAGGTTGTGTTAAGTGATCAGCGATAGACCGCTGAAGATGGAAGGTGAATTTGAACGGGAAATTGAGGAACATGAATTGGATCTCCATGGTGATAGTAATGAAGATGTTGAGCTGATTGGAGTGCAATTGCAGAGAAGATGGCCATTCTGCAGGAGGGCGGTGATCGGCACGGACAGAGAGAAAGAAAAGAGTTTCGCAGTGGCAAAAAATGTAATTATCAGACTGCAGAAAAAAGGAAAATTTCAGATGGATGTTGTCGCCGCTTTAAAACAATTGATTGCTGTTTCAAACACACAAATAAAAGATTTGGACCAAGACACTGAGAAAGGATCACTATTGACTAAGAGAAAGGAACGGAAACAGAAGGAAGTGTTGCAAGTCGGACTGGGTTCCTGACTGCGACGATGCAGACTAAAATAATGATTGACAGAAAAAGTGACTCGACGAAGAAGAAGACCGACAAGACAAAAAAAACCATTCAAGGGTCCCCAATGGTCCGAGCTGGAGTACGAAATGCCTCCACCCTACTCCTTCACTAATTCGTTCCTCCGAGTCCCAGTGTGACAGATTTCGGGTAAGATGGACATCATAGGTTTCATGATCAAGGAGGAAGAGGAAGAGCCGGGGCTTCTACCTCGACAGCCAGGCTGTCAGGCAGGCAGTGGTTGATGGAGAGAGAGCCAGGTAACACTCTACCTGACACCAAACATCTACCCCAAGGCAAGGGTGTACACACATATGAGGATGAGTGGGAGGTTAGAGAAGTAAGGGCTAGAGTGGAACAGGCTGATAACAGTTGTAACAGTGCTCAGAGAGGAGGGATAAAGGGGGAGGATAAGCAAGGAGGACAATACCAGCCAGCATTATCAGAAGTATTAAGAGGCATACATTTGACACAGGATCAGACGAGAGATAAGCAGGAGGAGGTGTCAAAAAAGTGAAGGGAGGAAACATCAAAACTGAGGGATTGGGTGGAGAAAAGTTCTCGGATGGGTGGCACACAAGATGAGTCTGTGAGAGGAGTGATGGCTGCCCCTGGTGGTGACCTTTGGGAAGTGCTACCAGGGTTGAACGTATGTGACGACGAGGAAGCGCCACCAAATCCAGTAACATCAACACCACACTATAATGTGAGATCGAACAAAGAAAAGAATGCAACTCCATTTTCAATGCCCCTTAGAACAGAGCCCACTACTGGATTACAACATTATGTACCTTTCTCGTTGGGAGACATTCAGTACACACAATCCATAGCTGCACTCAAAGATCCAGTGACGACAGTAGTTTTCTGCAGGACCGCGATCAGCGCCGGAGTGGCTGCTCCTGCGTTTGAGCAGAAAGCTAAAGGCTCCCGTGTCCCGGAGCAGCGCACCGTAAACAACAACAGAGGATTCATGAGATCCAGATCTGCCGCCAGGCTGAGACGACTGTTGTAACGTCACATATCTGCAGAGCTCTTAAGCTCCTTTCTGCGGTGGAAACGGGTACCGGATTTGGCTCCGGTTACGCCTTGCCGTACCGCTCCGTAATGCGCTGTTCCGTCCCTGCACTTTTTGTGCGACATTAGACATTAAATGAAAAGTTTTTCAGGAAGAACATCCCTGAAAAGCATTGGGTAATCACTGATAAGAGTTTAAATTGATGGCTCACCTCCATGGCGTCCTGAGGGGGAACAAACGCTTCAGGTAGTTTCAAGTGTCGTTTCTCCATTTTGCCCCGCAGAGGCTGCTAATTCCCACAATCACTCATCATGCTAAGCAAGAGCCAAGATCAGATGATATTTGATCATCTGAGTTAGATATTTGTAAGATCGCCAGAAACAAAAATAAAATTTTCTATTGTTATTGTGGAAATCATGTAAATAATCTGATTTCTTTCCCCTGGTGAGCACAAGCCAGACGGAAATGTTTACAAGAAACACATGGATCAAATTTCTTTCACATAACTTTGAATTTATTTTAAAATGAACAATAAAATAAAGTGCAACGTTTGTCCAGAAGTCTCTTGGTTTGTCTCCTGTGTGGATTCAGTGTCGTTTTCTCCTCATCGCCACCGAGTCTCCTTCGCCTCCTTCACCTCCAGACCTCCGTCTTCTCCCCCGGCGGGAGGACGGCGGCGGTCTTAAGCCACGGCGGGGATGAAATACTGCAGGGAGACATCTTCGTGCAGCAGAATGAGGTGGACAACCTTCTGGTCCACGATGTCTGAGAGGACAACCAGAACAAGTATCAGCAGTCACGGTTTCAGGAAGTTTCAAAACATTCGAAAAATGGAGGCAAATGTTTTGATGCTAATTCAGCCTAATTTATTCCTCACAACAACGTTTCCAGTTGAAAACGCATTGGTTTGGTTTCAGGAAAGTTTTGAAAACAACACGAGTTCACATGGAAACAGCAGAATGATGTAGTTAGCATGCCAGGCCACAAGATAGCGCTGTTGTTACCTTCGCTAATGAAAGTTGGTGACGAAGGTTATGTTGATGGCCACGTGTATTTGTTTATTTATTGGTTTGTAAGTATGAATTTGATCACCTTTTAACAAAAACTGCTGACCAGAATGCCATGAAATTTCCGTATACACTCTACTGAGTGTAGTTCTAGTTTTTGTAATGAAACCACACATTCTAGTGGACAGACGACCACGTTGGATTGTTATTACAGTGACTGTCAAAATAAAAGTCCAGGAGAATATGGACTGGGAAGCATGACACTCTGGAGGAAACATTGCTCTGATTGTCTCTACTGAGCATGTGCAGAACAAATAGTTACTACAGCTGTGGAGCACATGACCAGTAGTAATAATTGCGTTTTCCCCATTTCAATGGCGATGGAGCTTTTTCAAAAAGTTGCAAATTCCCCTTTTCCGCAGACTGAACATTTTCAAAAAGTTGCCGTTTGCAGTTTCCACGCACCATTTTCAAAAAGTTGCATTGTCTCCTTTTCCGCAGAAACAGAGCCGTTTCAAAAACTTGTTTCCTGTTTCATAGGCGATGGACCATTTTTAAAAAGTTGCATTTTCTCTGTTTCAACGAAGACAATGTGGGAAAGTTTTCAAAAAGTTGGGTTTTCTCCATTGACACAAAGAGGAGAAGTGTTTCCCAAAAAGTTAAATTGTCTCCGTTTCCATGGAGACGGAGAGGGACTTACTGCACATGGCCTTGCTGGGGTTGACCTGCTGCCCCATGAGGAACTGCTGCAGCCTCCTGATGTCCACCCGGGCCTCCGCCATGCTCTCAGGGTCTCTGCTCCCGTCCTGAGAGGCGCCGTCTCCTGCAGCCAAGGAGGAAACGCGTGAAACATCGGCTCTTGCCACAGAAACGAGAGAAGAACGGCGTCGTTACCCCACGGAGGGTTTCCCAGGTCTCTGAAGTGAGTGCTGACGGAAACCAGGTCCGTCTCAATCTTCAGGTTCATATCCCCGTTCAGGTTGGCTTCAATTACCTGCACGCACACGCACACACACACACACACGCACACGCACACACCTCAACTACTTTGTCCTCAAAAGGATAAAGGATCAGTTAGTGGAGGAAGATGCTCTACAATCTGATGTTAGTGGAGGAAGATGCTCTATAATCTGATGTTAGTGGAGGAAGATGCTCTATAATCTGATGTTAGTGGAGGAAGATGCTCTATAATCTGATGTTAGTGGAGGAAGATGCTGTATAATCCAATATTAGAGGAAGGAAGAATTTATATATGTGACTATAATAACAACATAATGTTTCCTCCTTATATTCACAGTGATATTTCAAGTAATGTCTATTTCTTCATCGTATTTGGACTGTTGTAAAATATTGTTTCAACGAGTTCCTCTGCTGCGAACAATAAACATGGGAAACTTTGAACACTTGAGATGTTTGTGAGGATCGGCACCAGAAAGTTGGAGAGGTTCTTCATCCTGTCCACTATGTTCTTCATGGTCTTCAGAGGAGGCAGGTAGATGCTAACCTGCAAGTGTACACACACACACACACACACACACACACACACACACACACACACACACACACACACACACACACACACACACACACACACACACACACACACACACACACACACACACACACACACACACACACACACACACACACACACACAGTATCTTCTTATTTCTTCAGACTTTTATTGTTTTATATTTTAGAGTTTCTCTGAATTCCAGAATTTGCAAGGAATTGCGATTTGTCAGAATTTTTAAATTTGTGACAAATCTAAATCACCTCAGAGTTCTAAAAGCGGTCTGAATGCTCGAATTGGTGAAGGTCTTTTAATTCCTCTGAAATCTAACTTGAAGCGTGTTCTGTAGGGCCGCAGTCCTGCAGGTTTTCAATGTTTCCTCACATCAACACAGCTGACAGCAATTAGTGTACCGTTATCCAGCTTCCTGCAGAGCCTCATCATGAGAACTTAGGTGTGTGTGAGCAGGGAAACATTGAAAACATCCAGGACTACAGTCCTCCAGGACCAGGGTTGTAAGTCCACAGCTCGGCTCATTGTACAACACAAACCTAATAAACTTGGGGCTGCGACGTGAAGTTTGCGGTGTGCAGCCTGAACGACAAACATACGAAGACCACTTGAGTCGACGTGATTGTACAAGAATACAACATCATAAGCATGTGTTACGGGGACAGGGATGAGAATCCAGTCATGCTCATGCCAACAGAAGGACAAACGGATGGATGAAGAGGACGGATGACAGACGTAGAACTCTGAGGTGTTTAAAAAGTGTCTCACGTCAAAGTCGAGGACGCTGGGCTCTTTGAGCTCGTGCCACAGCCTCCGTGGGATGACGTCCACCGGGACGTTGTGGGTGACCACTTTGCTGGCGCTGGACATGGTGGGCTGGGGGGGGGGGCGACACACAGGGTCAGTGTGGGAATAGGACAGGAAGGGAGGCAGAGGATGGGGATGGCAGCATCGTTCTCACCAGCTCCGCGGCGATGGTGAGACACGGGCAATGCTTCTTGGTCAGTTTGACCTTCAGGACCTTGGCGTTCTGCAGCGTCCTGAGGGCTCGGGACAAATTCTCCGGGGTCACCTCCAGACAGATCTCGTTGTACTCGGAGGACACGCCCTCCATCTGGTACTCGTCAAAGAAGTTTGCCTGGACAGAGGAGAGACAGACCGCTGGTCTTTATTCTGTGTGTGTGTGTGTGTGTGTGTGTGTGTGTGTGTGTGTGTGTGTTACCTGTGCCAGCTCACACCACATACTCACTCCTCCGTTGGCCACTTTCCCCGACATGACGAAGAACAGGTTGTCTGGCGTGAGACGCAGGACGCAGCTCTTGGTCAGTTTGGAGATGGTGGTGACCACGCCTGAGAAGAAACACACACACTCACGTTTTTGTGTTGTAATAGACGTCAGATTTAAGAGAAAAAAAAAGCTTGTGACAAAGAGTAACAACAACTGAGCAACATCTAAAGAAAGCCTAAAAAAAGTTCTGAAATGTTGTAGAAGACCAAGCTTTTGAAGTGGTCTTGTCTCGACTTGTTTGGTACTTTAAAAGTACAAATAAAACCCCCATATGCCAGGTCTAATAACAGAAAACAGTATTTGAGTTAAGATTGCTGAAATAAACGATAACATAACAACGCCTGTTGTAAAAATCAATCTAACGTTGTAGACCAGACTCCATTGTACATTTATATTTGTTTTAGGAGTAGAAAGTAGCAGAAAAACACCAACATGTGATAAGTTGAAGCAATATTTCAGTAAATTTGCGATTTACAGAGTATAAGAAACGTATACCAAAACTGAAAGAAAACACACATTTTCTCCATGTGGCTATAGATGTACATGTTTTAAGTGTATTTCCGAAAAAAGGACCGAGGTCTCGTCTCGTATAAACTCAAGCAGTTGTTTGTTTCGGTCAGAGAGACGGAGACTCACGGCTGAAGTGGTTCAAACAGGCGACGTCGACTATTTTTCCTCGAAACTTCATTTTTGAAGTAAAAACAGAAGTTTTCTGATTTGGTTTGACGCTTCTGACGTCAGTCGGGACGATCAGCGCACCGCGTTTGTCCGTCCGTCCGGAAACATGAGCACCGGAGAAAATGTCCTACCAACAAAAAGGCTTCAGATAAGTAAAACCAATTGATATAAATATTTCACTTGTTGTTTCGTACTTTTCGTGGTATGTACTGTCCTTATGTTCTTGATAGTTTCTTTTTATGTGATGTTATCCTTAACTTTCAATTCAAACTGTCCATATATTTTAAGTTTAAAATGACCAGAAAAAAATTATTTCCCCCAAAAAACTTGATAAGACAAGTATATAATTTCACTCCGAATCAATACAAATTACAAAAACAGGAAGAAATGCAAAGAATGACAATATAGCAAAAAAGAAAACAAATGGATACAACTTAACATTAAATGACATAAACCATAATAATAATTCATCTTTTTTGTATAGCATTTTTCAAGACACTCAAAAACGCTTTACATGGTCACTTTATAAACTCATCAAACATAAAAATAGAGGAACATCATAAAACAGACATAAAAGCAAAATAAAAAAAGATTTGTACCATAGATTAATAGCAAAATCGAACCAAAAAGCAGCTTAAACTGAGACTGAAATATATAAACAAAGTATCTATAATCGACCAAACGTAAACAGAAAATTATAAACTTGAAGAAATTGAAACTGAAGAAATGCAAAAGACCTCGATCAGAGAGCGGCAGTGGCTCATTTAGAGAAGTAGGGTTGGGGTTGGAAGTTTTCAGGTTTGAATCTCACTGCAGGTCATGGCTGTGGGTCCCTGACCATGACCTTTGACCTCCAGCTGCTCCCTGGATGCCCTGCTATGACTGCCCACTGTTCCTACTATGTGTGCTTCAGGTTAACTATGGATAGGATGGCTTAGATGCAGACAAGTAATTCCCAATGGGATCAATAAAGTATGTAGTCACAAAACAAAACAAACCGCCAGAAAAAGATAAATCACGGGGATGAAATTCCAGAAATTGCCCCCCCCCCAAAAAATGGGCAGAAAATTTAGAAGATGAGAGAAAAGAGAACAATCACCATAAAAATATTACAAATTATGGTGAGACAACCACAAAAAGATGCAAAACAAATTTAGCTTGTTTTTTTTTAATGCAAAAAAAGGGGCTCAAACAAATAGAAAGTAAACAAAAACATCCCAAAGTACCAAATTGTCAAAATATCACAGAAAATATAATAGGCAAGAAATCACCTCACAAATGAAAAAAAGCAACCAGAAAACAATGAAACTGGTAGTACAAACATACACATAAAGTATAAAATGTTACCAAAAAAGAATTAAAACACACAAGTTGATCAAATGGCACAAGGGGAAAAAAAATATGTCAAAAACTACACAAATTCGTCAGTGCGGCCACAAGAAGACCACAGAAGATGATAAACTGACAGAAAGAAACACAGAATGACACTTAAAATACACAAATGAGGTACAATTAACACAAACACCACAAAATCTAATAAAATCACAACAAAGGAAGAACAATGTACAATAAATCTCCACAAAATGACACAAAACAACCAGAAAAACAAAATGATGAATAAACAACACAAATGTACCGCGACAGACACACTGATTAATAACACAGGTTAATAAATGGTACAATGACCACAAACAATGCAAAAATAACCCAAAAGCTACACAAATTCCCCAATGTGGCAATAAAAAGTCCACAAAATATGAGAAACTGACACAGAAAGAGAAACATAATGACATGAACGCTACACAAATACACCACAAAGAATAATAAAACCATAGCAGAAGAATAAAAAATGGACAAGACATCAACACAAAAGACATAAAACAACCATAAAAAGATGAAATAGGCCGTAGAAACTTAGAAAAGGACAAATAAACGACAGAAATGTAACATAGAAGAAAACAAACAGACACAGAATGACTATAAACAACACAAAACAACCACAATGAAAAGCAAAAGAACCACAACAAGGTAACAATTACAAAAACAAAGAAAAAAACCTTTTTGCAATGTGAGCAAAGGATGATGACAAAATGTTATGAATGACATGGAAATGACAATATAGAGAAAAAGAACTCCTCTTCATCCACAACATTTAACTGACAAATAAACTGAGCAAATGAAACACGATCAACACAAGAACACAAGAAAAGATCAATAATAACACATGTGAATAAAAGAGTGAGGTTGTGGGAGCAGCTGCTTGGTTTTGATCAGGATGAAGCTGCAGTGACAGATTCCTGCTTTTACGGCTCACAGCGTGGTGTAAAGTGACTCCACCACACAGCAGCTGACCCCTGCTTCATCATCATCATCATCATCCTCCTCCTCTTCGTCATCCACTTCATCCTCCTCTTCATCACCAGGCCTCAGGAATGTCCGACATATGACGGACAAAAAAAAAAATTCCCTGCAGGAGTTCTTCCTCATTCCAGCGAGCAACAAGTGTCCCAGACTGACCACAGATATTTAAAGACTCACGACTCTGAAGTCAAGTCTGAAATACCGAGGATACAACATGAGTACAAAAGTACAATAAAAATGTACAAAAGCCAGAACATGACAACAAAAATAACAACACAAATACTAAACTTACAAAAATACAAATACACAAAAGCCAGAACATGAACACAAATAAACAGAATTTACATAAATACACAAAAGTTACAAAAAACTACACAAAAGTTAAAACACAAATGAAAATGTACTACATGACCAGAGTACAAAAGTATTACAATATAGAATAGAATAGAATAGAATTCACAGTGAGAAACTTTATTTGCTATCTCATCAAAGTGGGCTTCACGATCAAGGATGCAGCGTACTATTTCCACCGACGGATTTCATAATAAAAGCTCCAATCACTTCTCCTGGAATTGGTTGTTATTTTCTACAAAGAATGATTTATTCAAGCAAAAAACTATGTATTAAAAGACAGTTCAAATACTGTATCAATGTAATAAAGCTATTGTTTTCAATATATTCACTCAAACTTATATTTTAACAATATGATGTTGCTCTTCAAAATAAAATCTATTTGGAAATCAGAATATAACCAAACACTGTTATTTCAAGTAGCATTAACTCAATAACTCACTAAAAGTACTCACTCAAAATGAAATGCAATTGGAAACTGGAATGGAACACCTGAATTTGAGGTGGAATAACTCCAAAATTCCTAGGTGTCCCGGGGTCTTTCCACTTCACAGTGACAGTACACCATCCTAGGATGCCACTCAGTTAGTGTGAAGGAATTCTTATGTATCGTTTCAAAATAAAGTGCAATTGAAAATTGGAATGAGAAACCTGGTTTTGAGGTAGAATATCTCCATATTTCCTAGTTGTCTTGGGGTCATTCCACCTCACAGTGATAGTAGACCTTCCGAGAATGCCACTCAGTCAGTATGAAGGAACTCTGATGTATCATTTCAAAATTAAACAACTTTGAAAATTGGAATGTGGAACCTGATTTTGAGGTGGAATAACTCAGAAATTCCTAGTTGTCCCGGGGTCATTCTACCTCACAGTGATACTAGACCTTCCTAGGATGCCACTCAGTCAGTATGAAGAAATTCTGATGTATGGAACGATACATTAGAAATCCTTCATACAACTCATTGGTATTCTGGGATGATCTACACTCACTGTGAAGTGAAATGATACCGGGACAACTAGGAATTCTGGAGTTATTCCACCTTGAAACCAGGTGAAAAGATGTCCTATTCCAATTTTCAAAGTTGTTTTATTTTGAAATGACACATCAGAATTCCTTCAAACTAACCGAGTGGTATCCTAGGATGGTCTACTATCACTGTGAGGTAGATTGGCCCCAGGACAACGAGCAATTTTGCAGTTATTCTACCTCAAAATCAGGTTTCACATTCCAATTTTCAAAGTTGTTTAATTTTGAAATGATACATCAGAATTCCTTCATACTGACTTGAGTGGCATCCTAGGAAGGTGTACTATCACTGTGAGGTGGAATGACCCAGAGACAACTAGGAATTTCGGAGTTATTCCACTTCAAAATCAGGTTTCACGTTCCAATTTTCAATTGCATTTTATTTTGAAACTATACATCAGAATTCCTTCACACTAACTGAGTGGCATCCTGGGAGAGTGTACTATCACTGTGAGGTGCAATGACCCCGGGACAACTTGGAATTTTGGATATATTCCACATTGAAAACAGATGTCACATTCCAACTTTCAAAGTTGTTTTATATTGAAATGATACATCAGAATTCCTTCATACTGACTGAGTGGCATCCTATGAAGGTCTACTATCACTGTGAGGTGGAATGACCCCAGGACAACTAGGAAATCTGGAGATATTATACCTCAAAACCAGGTTTCACATTCCAATTTTCAATTGCATTTTATTTTGAAACTATACATCAGAATTCCTTTATATTGACTGAGTGGTATGCTGGGATGGTGTACTATTACTGTAAGGTGGAATGACCCCAGAACTCTGGGACAACTAGGAAAATTGGAGTTATAGCACTTCAAAATCATGGCATGTTGTTACGGTGGGACTTCAGAGGCTCAGGTGCGGAGAAACCAGCGGGAGACAGAGGAGTACGCTTGTGTTGGGATTTATGGTTGGCAATTAGCATAAATAATTACTGTAAGTAATGGATTACTGAAAGTAATAAATTACTGAAAGTAATTTAGGAAAAATTGGAATTACTAATGAAGTAAACGGTTAGTTACTCATCAGCAACTCCTAGAGTATTTGAGTAATTACTCAAAAGTTAATAAATTATCAAAAATAATTTATTAATGAAAAATTATTAATTTGCATAAATTGGTTATTTATCAAATAATAATTAAATCGGGGCACCACCAGCTAAGCTGGAAATAGCTAATACCAAATTTCAGTCTCGTTTGTCAAAAAGGGTTATTTAAGTAAAGTTAATATTTCTGTGTAAATATAACAATATTAAATAACAAGGAAGGTGTGAGATTCGAGCACAGACTGTTACAAACCAGTGAATTGTCAACAATAAATATACAATGATAACCAAGAATCGATCAATTCAGTTAAAATGCATTTATTAACAAAAATGTATTTATTCAAAAATAATTCGTAAATCATTTATTAAAACAACACAATCAAGTAATAAACATCAAACACGAAGATCTAATCTATTAAACAGCAAATACTATGTACAAAGAAAGAGGGTGTGTGTGTGTATGTGTGTGTGTGTGTGTGTGTGTGTGTGTGTGTGTGTGTGTGTGGAAGCCTGAGTGGGGTGTAATGACCACGAACGTCCACCAGGTGGCGGCAGGCGTTGGAGGGTCAGTGTGTGTGGGTGTAATGACCTCGAACGGACACTAGGTGGCGGCAGGCGTTGGAGGGTCAGTGTGTGTGGGTGTAATGACCTCGAACGGACACTAGATGGCGGCAGGCGTCTAGTTCGAGGCAGTAACCGGAACGACCACTAGGGGCGCGGCGGCGCACGGAGGGAGAATGCAATGACTCGACTTGTCCACCGAGTGGCGGTCTTTCAAGAGATTGCAATCACCAACGCGGCCACCAGAGGCGCTCGGCGCACTCTTTCTGGACGGCGTGACGTCACTGTGCTCGTGCACGGCTCGTGAGCCTGCTCGGAGCGCGCCTGGGGCTCGTGACCGAGTTTTCCCAGGGGGCAGTGAACTACACACGGTCACAGAAGCGCATGGAGGACAGCTGTGGCTGCTTTTACGCGATTGTTTAGTGAGGGAGAGGAAAAGAGAGAAAGGAGAGGAAGGAGGGGGAGAAAGGAGCAGTGGACAAGATTTGTCCAGCTCTGCACACTGTCTTGGCCTGCACAGTAGTCTAGAAATGATCTGTGCAGGTTGAGAGAGAGAGAGAGAGAGAGAGAGAGAGAGCGAGCGGGCTGCACAGCACGGAGGTTCGCGCTGATGTAAACCCAACGCGCAGACACAGATGGGTTGGAAACAGGGATCGGCGTCCCTGACTTCAACACAATAATAAAACACACAGCAATATTACAGTCACGTTATTCTCATTGCCTGCCCAGACTCTAAGCCTTACTCAGTTTGATGAGGGTGAACGTGCTGCCGGCGGCCGGGAAAGTGCGTTGATTTCCCGGCTGGAGCTTGTTTTTCTCTCTGGCGTCCCAGGTAAACAAGCTAAAACTGGTCTGTGGACAGGGAAAAGTCCACAGGATGATCCGAGGAGGATCAAGCGCTTCTTTTGAGGAGGGGGAGAAGAAGCGGCTTCAGGTCTGCATGCGGGAGGACGGTGCGCTGGCAGCTGCACACTCGGACTCCGGTGAAGAAGAAAAAAAGGAAAAGGGAAAAACAAAAGTCATTCCACGGTGGTTCTCGGCTCGTCCGGTCCGGTGTGGAACTCCGGCCCGGTCAGCGGGCACACGTGGCACTTCGTCTCCGTGCGAAACGGATGCGTCCGTCTTTACGCAGGTTTCAACATTGGAGAGAAAGAAATCACCCCCGCGGGGTTTTTTTATACCTTTTGTTTTTGGTTTCGGGTTTCCGGTGGGCTCTGGGTCATGTGGACCAATCCTGAAGGAGGGCCCACCCCGACATTCCAGCTGGTGAGGGGGAGCTCTCAGGCTCCCCCTGCCGTTGGCCTCCAGTATTGCACCTTGACGGGGGGGGAGTGTCCCGGGGGGATCACATGACCGATGGCGAACTTTTCCAGTTGTAGGCATGTGGTCCTTTGTTCTCAAAACGTGGTGCCCCCCTCCCCCCTTCCATGAGGTTGAGTGGCCCCAACACTTGGAAGAGTTTATTCTTTTAACAAGCATGGATTGAAGGTGCTGCAGGCTCCGGAGGCAGGAGGTGAAGGTGGCTAGCTGAGGCAGGAGCTACTGGGGCGCGAGTCAGATCTGGTCATGGTGGGTCAGGAACCAAAGAAGCTGAGGCTGGCGAGTCTTCAAAGGGGAAGCAAAGGAAGCGACGTTAGTAGAAGACTAAACTGGGACAACGCACACGCAGGTCTACTAACTCAGGGAGTTTTATGATCCAGCGCCGAGTGGAGTCGAGCACCCGCTTAAGAGGTGCAGCTGATCAGCAGAAAACGAGCTCCACCCGGTCGTCGCAGCTGAACTGAATCAGGAGATTAATCCCTCAGCAGCTCCACCTCCTGAAACACAGCCTGCAACCAAAGGGGAGGAGAGACAAGAGAGGGAGAACACCCAGCCACGCCCCTAAGAGGCCTCTGAGGAGTGGGGCGTGACACATGTTTGGTTATATACATTTTTTTAAAGGTAATTTATTTTGAAATGCAACATCATATTATCAAAAATATAAATATAAATAAAGTTTTACTTAATATCACATTGAAAATTGAGAAGAATATTTGAGATTCCACACAAACTTTAATTAAATTAACCTTTTGTCCCACTATGTTTCTCATTTGGCTGGGCATTATTTATTTAATTACTTACATGTGGCTGTGCTTTGCTCTGTTATGTTTTGTGTGCTTCTATTTAAATGTATTTAATTTTGTTGTAATCCATCCATCCATCCATCCATCCATCCATTGTCTGCCGCTTATTCGGGGCCGGGTCGCGGAGGCAGCAGTCTGAGCAGAGTTGCCCAGACTTCCCTCACCCCAGACACTTCCTCCAGCTCCTCCGGTGGCACCCCAAGGCGTTCCCAGGCCATAGAGAGACATAGTCCCTCCAGCGTGTCCTGGGTCTGCCCCGAGGCCTCCTACCGGAGGGACATGCCCGGAACACCTCCCCAGGGAGGCGTCCGGGGGGCATCCGAAATAGATGCCCGAGCCACCTCAGCTGGCTCCTCTCGATGTGGAGGAGCAGCGGCTCTACTCCGAGCTCCTCCCTGGTGACTGAGCTCCTCACCCTATCTCTAAGGGTACGCCCAGCCACCCTACGGAGGAAGCTCATTTCAGCCGCTTGTATCCGGGATCTGGTTCTTTCGGTCATGACCCATAGTTCATGACCATAGGTGAGGGTAGGAACGAAGATCGACCGGTAAATCGAGAGCTTCGCTTTTTGGCTCAGCTCCTTCTTCACCACGACGGACCGATACAACGTCCGCATAACTGCAGACGCTGCACCGATCCGCCTGTCGATCTCACGCTCCATCTTTCCCCCACTCGTGAACAAGACCCCAAGATACTTGAACTCCTCCACCTGTGACAAGGGCACTCCACCTACCTGGAGGGGGCAAGCCACCTTTTTCCGGACAAGAACCATGGCCTCGGATTTAGAGGTGCTGATCTTCATCCCAGCTGCTTCACACTCGGCTGCGAACCGCGTCAGTGCACGCTGAAGGTCCAGGCTTGATGGGGCCAACAGAACCACATCATCCGCAAATAGCAGAGATGAGATCCTGTGGTCCCCAAACTGGACCCCCTCCGGCCCCCGGCTGTGCCTAGAAATTCTGTCCATATAAGTAATGAACAGAACCGGTGATAAAGGACAGCCCTGCCGGAGGCCAACGTGCACTGGGAACAGGTCCGACTTACTGCCGGCAATGTGAACCAGACTCCTACTCCGGGAATACAAGGACCGAACAGCCCTCAACAAGGGACCCCGGACTCCATTCTCCCGGAGCACCCCCCACAGGACATCTCGGGGTACACGGTCGAACGCCTTCTCCAGATCCACAAAACACATTGTGAAGCAGAATTCACCAAGCGTTTGATAGTTCACCCACTAATGGGGAACGTGAGCTGGGTTAGACCATCGTGAGACAGGTTAGTTTTACCCTACTGATGATGTGTTGTTGCAATAGTAATCCTGTTCTCTTTGGGCGAACTCCCACGAACCCTCAAGCCCCTGGTGGATGGTGTAGAGCTGGTCCAGTGTTCCACGACCAGGACGAAAACCGCATTGTTCCTCTTGGATCCGAGGTTCGACTAACGGCCGGACCCTCCTCTCCAGTACCCTGGAATAGACTTTCCCGGGGAGGCTGAGGAGTGTGATCCCTCTGTAGTTGGAACACACCCTCCGATCCCCCTTCTTAAAGAGAGGGACCACCACCCCGGTCTGCCAGTCCAGAGGTACTGTCCCCGCCCGCCACGCGATGTTGCAGAGACGAGTCAGCCACGACAGTCCCTGCACATCCAGAGACTTAAGGAACTCTGGGTGAATCTCATCCACTCCCAGTGCCTTGCCACCGAGGAGCTTAGCCACAACCTCGGTGACTTCAGCTTGGGAAATGGACGAGTCCACCTCTGAGAACCCAGCCTCTGCTTCCTCAATGGAAGACGTGGTGGTGGGATTGAGGAGGTCCTCGAAGTATTCCTTCCACTGCCCAACAATGTCCCCAGTTGAGGTCAACAGCTCCCCACTTCCACTGTAAGCAGTGTTGGTGGAGAACTGCTTCGCCCTCCTGAGGCGCCGGACGGTTTGCCAGAATTTCCTCGAGGCCGACCGAAAGTCCTCCTCCATGGCCTCTCCGAACTCCTCCCAGACCCGAGTTTTTGCCTCCACCACAGCCCGGGCTGCAGCTCGCTTGGCCTGCCGGTACCTGTCGATTGCCTCGGGAGTCCTATGAGCTAACAGTGCCCGGTAGGACTCCTTCTTCAGCTTGACGGCATCCCTTACTTCCGGTGTCCACCACCGGGTTCGGGAATTGCCGCCACGACAGGCGCCAGAGACCCTGCGGCCACAGCTCCGAGCAGCAGCTTCAACAATGGAGGTGGAGAACATGGTCCACTCAGACTCAATGTCTCCAACCTCCCTCGGGATCTGTGAGAAGCTCTCCCAGAGGTGGGAGTTGAAAACTGCGCGGACGGAGGGCTCGGCCAGATGTTCCCAGCAGACCCTCATAACACGTTTGGACCTGCCGAGTCTATCCGGCCTCCTCCCAGTCCAGCGCATCCAACTCACCACCAGGTGGTGATCAGTTGACAGCTCTGTCCCTCTCTTTACCCGAGTGTCCAAGACACGCGGCCAGAGATCAGATGACACGACCACAAAGTCTATCATTGACCTCCGACCTAGGGTGTCCTGGTGCCACGTGCACTTATGGACACCCCTGTGCTCGAACATGGTGTTCGTTATGGACAAGCTGTGACTGGCACAGAAGTCCAATAACAGAACACCGCTCGGGTTCAGATCGGGGAGGCCGTTCCTCCCAATCACCCCCTTCCAAGTCTCACTGTCATTGCCCACGTGGGCGTTGAAGTCCCCCAGGAGAACAATGGAGTCCCCAGTTGGAGCACTATCCAGCACCCCTCCCAGGGACTCCAAGAAGGTTGGGTACTCTGAGCTGCTGTTCGGTGCATAGGCCGAGACAACACTCAGAGACCTGTCCCCTACTCGAAGGCGTAGGGACGCAACCCTCTCGTTCACCGGGGTGAACTCCAACACATGGCGGCTGAGCTGTGGGGCAATAAGCAAGCCCACTCCAGCCCGCCGCCTTACACCGCGGGCAATTCCAGAGAAGTGGAGTATCCAGCCCCGGTGGAGGAGCTGGGTTCCAGAGTCCAAGCTGTGAGTGGAGGTGAGCCCGACTATATCTAGCCGGTATCTCTCAGCCTCCCTCACAAGCTCGGGCTCCTTCCCCCCCAGCGAGGTCACATTCCATGTCCCAAAAGCCAGAGTCTGTGTCCGGGGATCGGGTCGTCGAGGCCCCTGCCGTCGACTGCCACCCAATGCCACTCCCCCTTGAACTGCAACCTTATCGTGGTGGGGGAGTTTGAGCACCCGAATGACCTTCGGAGCTATGTTGCCGGGGGGCTTGCCCCCCCAGTAGGGTCTCCCAAGGCAAACAGGTCCGAGGCGACGGGTCAGACTAAAAGCAGTTCACAAGACCCCATGGACACACTCACGAGGAAAAAGGTGACGTCGCCCGGTTTGGCGCAGCCGGGGCCTCACCCTGGAGCCAGGCCCGGGGTGGAGGCTCGCACGCGAGCGCCTGGTGGCCGCGTTCTTGCCCGCGGGACTCGGCCGGGCTCAGCCCGAAGGGACGACGCGGGCCCCTCCTCCTCATCCTCCTGTGGACCCACCACCCACAGAGGCTGCCGTAGGGGTCGGGTGCAGTGTGGATTGGGTGGTAGAAGTCATTACAGAGATTCTTCAAACACACTGTTTGTTAAATTGCAGTTGTTAAAATTCAATATGTTAGTAGATTTCAAAATTTTGCAGATTATGAATTAAGCTCATAAGAACCTTTTACCAACCAACATCCAGAAAAAAAAGAGGAAGTTGTTATAATTCAAAAGGATTTGAAATATTTAAAAAGCCATGGTTCAGAACTCAACTTTAAGGAGCAATGTGTTACAGTGAGATGAATCAGTTTATGGAATAATGTGAACAAAGAAACTAAAGAATCAAAATCCCATTTATCTTCAAAAAAGTATTGAAACCAGTATGTTGAGTAAATACAGGGTCATATGTTAATCTAAGTTTTGGCATGTTTGTTTTGTGGGAAAATGTGAGTTGACATGTGGTCATTCTGTTTGTTTTGTGGGTTGTTGTGAAATAAGAAATAATGAAATGTAAAAAGGTATGTTGGCCTGCAGCTTTTGTTTATTTGTATTATGTGTATAGTAATTAATATATTATGAAAGAGGGGCAGATTTTTTTCCTGCTCCTTTTCATTCACATGTATAACATTTATTTTACCTTGATATTATTGAATGTTTTATATATAAACACAATAAAATAAAATTGAAAAAAAACTTTAAAATTGAAGTTCATGGCTGCTGTTATGGGTGTGGGGGTACCTGGCCCAAGATGTCAATCCAAAAGCAGTTCATACAAATAAAGCTTTCAATTTCTATTCAAGAAAATGTGCCCATCTTTTCTAAAACTCTCTCTCTCTCTCTTTCTCTCTCTCTCTCTCCTTCTCTCTCTCTCTCTCTCGTGTAGCCCCAATTAATCCCTAAAACACAAGAGCCTCTAAACGTTTTGAGAACAGGTAGGAAGCATGTTACAAGCTAATAAAACTAGTAAACAGAGTCCATGTGTGTATCAGTGAAAGTGAGCAGGTTTTATGTTTCTATGTTTCTTCAGGTGAGATGTCCAGTTCCTGGACGTTCACAGCACGTTCACGGCTGGGAGATATAGTTTGCATTGTACAGAGAGGTTAAGAGATTTCTCCGACTTTAAAACATAGTGATGAAAGCAACTGTCTGCAGAATCCATGGCAAAGCATGGATTGTCAGCCTGAAAGCGTCGGGAAGTGTCGCAATCAATCTTTCAATCAATCAATCTTTATTTATATAGCACTTTTTATACATTAAAGCAACACAAAGTGCTTCAACAAGAATTAAAAACAGTGCAAAGATAAAATAGATGAATAAAAAGCAGATGAACACACACCCACACATGCAGACACACACCTTAAGTGAAGACATGCCTAGTGATATGAAGACATGGCAGGACACCGAGGACTAAGGTGAGGAAAGGGACACATTTGGGCCGTCCACACTGGGGGCGGCACAACTTCCGACCACAGGGGGCGCCGCCCCACAGACCCCTCCCCCAGCCGGGCAGACCAGCCAATCCCACCGCATACGTGGGGGACCTGCCAGGGGCCCGGGCAGGGAAACCCATGGGACGGCTCCACCAGCGGCAAAAACCGGCCACCACCAGTGTAGCGCCCCCTAGAGGAACCACTGGAGATAAAAAAGAAGGTAAAAAATTAGATAATTAATCTAAAATAAATAAATAAATAAATAGAAGTAGATAAATACATTACTAAAATACATAACTATATACACACATACATGTGTAAAATCAGTTAAAAGCCTGATTAAAAAGGTGAGTTTTTAACCCTTTTATAAAAACCTCAATGGACTCTGCAGCCCTGAGGTTCCCCGGCAGGCTGTTCCACAAACGGGGGCCATAGGAGCTGAACCAGCCTCCCCGGGGGTCTTGGTCCTCGTTTGAGGGACAATTAAAAGGCCGGTGCCGGAGGACCTCAGGGCCCGCGAGGGTTGATATGATAAAAGCAGGTCAGATAAATAAGAGGGTGCAAAACCATTAAGACACTTAAAAACGGGTAAAAGAACCTTAAAATCGATCCTGAAGCGAACGGGGAGCCAATGCAGTGATTTTAAAACAGGCGTGATGTGGGCCCGCCCTCTGGTCCTCGTCAGCACTCGTGCGGCAGAGTTTTGTAAGAGTTGTAGTTGTGCTAAAGTTTTCTTGGGGAGACCAGAGAGCAGGGCGTTACAATAGTCAATTCGACAAGAGATAAAAGCATTAGCACCTCAGTGTTTCCCTGAGAGAGAAGTGGGCGGAGTCTGGCTATATTCTTCAGATGATAAAAACCAGTCTATGTGACATTTTTGATGTGTGAGATAAAATTAAGCTCAGACTCAAAAGTTACTCCCAGGTTCTTTTGAGATGAAGATGAGTTAAAATCTAGCAGTTTTGGTAAAAGTTTCTGTCTCTGGTGTTCAGGATCTACAACTAAAACCTCTGTTTTGTCCTGGTTGAGCTGGAGGAAGTTTGCTGCCATCCATGACTTGATATCTAAAATACAGTTAAGAAGGGCATCAATCGGCCTTGTGTCATCAGGAGACACGGCCTCATACAGCTGTGTGTCGTCAGCATAGCTGTGGAAGCTGACACCGTGTCTCCTGATGACATCCCCTAGTGGCAGCATGTATAAATTAAAAAGGATTGGGCCTAAGATCGACCCCTGGGGAACCCCATAGTGGAGTTCATGGGTACCTGAGGAACGTGTATCCAAACTTACAAAGCAGCGTCGATCTGTGAGATAAGAACTGAACCAATTAAAAACATTACCAGAGATGTCGACCAGATTTCTAAGTCTGTCAAGTAAAATACAATGATCAATAGTGTCGAAAGCAGCGCTAAGATCCAATAAAATCAAGACTGTGAGCTGTTGGGAGTCTTGATTGTACCTGATGTCATTTAAAATCTTTAAAAGGGCGTCTCTGTGCTGTGGTTCTTCCTAAAACCAGACTGATGCTTCTCTAAAATGTTATTTGTAAGTAAAAATGTATTTAATTGATTAAAAACTATTTTTTCTAAAATTTTGCTTAAAAATGGTAAGTTGGATACAGGGCGATAGTTATTAAGAACCTTGGGGTCTAGACTGCTCTTCTTCAGAAGGGGCCTCACCACCGCCGTTTTAAAGGCGGCGGGGAAAACACCCGTCTGAAGAGAGCAGTTGACCATGTTTACAAGCTGTTCCTCAAAGAACCCATAAAATGACTTAAAAAGTGAGGTAGGAATTGGATCTAAAAGGCAAGTTGTTGGTTTAACTTGGGAGAAAACTCCACCAAGTGTTCCTGCATCAACCAGAGCTAAACAGTCCAGTGGTTCCTCTGGTGAAGAACCAGTCCAGGTGAGTTCAAAGGTACAGTTTGTAAAGGTAAAACACTGGATCTGATGTCATTTATTTTGCTTCTGAGGTGGTGGGCATAATCCTCGCAAAAGGAGGGAGAGGGTATCGAGTTTTTATTAAAATTGGTGTTTGTTAAAAAGTGGAAGGTGGAGAAGAGGAGTTTGGAGTTATTTTTGTTGTCACTGATGAGTTTTGAGAAATATGAAAATCTTGAGTGTCTGACTATTCTATTGTAGGCTTTAAGAGGGCCCGGAAAATGTGATAATGAACCGTAAGTTTTGATTTCCTCCACCTCCGCTCGGCGACCCTGCAGTTTCTTTTGTATTGATCAGTTTCCCTGTTTGTCCATGGTGCTGGTGGTTTAGATTTATTGATGATTCTTGTAGTAATCGGAGCCACCAGGTCTAGAGTTGACTTTAATTTACTGTTAAAATCGTCAACAAAAAAATCACATGGAGCGGGTAAAACCTCAGCAGGGATATTCTCTAAAATCTTTATAAAATTATCAGCCACCTCAGAAGTTATGTAGCGTTTCCTCCCCGTTCTGACCGGGGCCTCCTGCTGGTTAAAACTGGTGACATTAAAAAACACACAAAAGTGGTCGGACACAGCCAGGTCAACAACAGAGGTCACACCAGGTCAACAACAGAGGTCACACCAATGGTCAGGCCATAAGAAATGACCAGGTCAGGGTGTGACCTCTGTTGTGAGTCGGCTGTGTGACGTGTTGTTTAAAATCCAGACATTGGAGGAGAGTTAAAAATTCTCTGGACAATGAGTCCGAGTGGCGATCAATGTGTATGTTAAAATCACCAGTGATTAAAATTCGTTCAAATTTAGTGTGGATAATAGTTAAAAATTCTAAAAATTCAGCGATAAAACTGCTTGAATGATGGGGAGGCCTGTATATAATTAAAGAGAGGATGGGGGGACTGCAAAAAATTAAAGCGTGATATTCAAAGGATGTGAAGCTGTTAAAAGTCACTTTGGATGTGCAAAGTTTCTCTTTAGTGATGGACGCAGTTCCTCCTCCTCTCTTTCCATCCCTGATAGAGAATAAAAAGTTAAAATTAGGTGGGGAGGCCTCGGTAAGAACAACTGGTGCATCAGTGTCAAGCCATGTCTCAGTGAGGAGGAGGAGTCTAAGTTATTATCTAAAATCAAGTCATTAATGATAAAAGTTTTGTTTAAAAGAGAGCCGATATTTAAAACAGCCATTTTAATGTTGGTGCTGGGTGTGTGTTCAGTGTGACATTAAAAGGAATGAGAGTTTGTGGTCTGCTAAAAGTCCTGGATTTGAAGGGTCTCCTGGTGGTGACTGTGGGAATGGGCTGGATGGTGTCCTGAGTTTCTGTGAGGAAGGGCGGGGAGTGGAGGGAGTGGGCGTGGCCTGCAGGGAGTCAATCACCTGGGGTTGATTGGACGGCGTTGTGGATGTTACCTGTTAAAACGGAGTTGCCCACCTCATTCGGATAGAGTCCATCATCCCGATAAAACACAGAGCGATTCCAGAACAGGTTAAAATTGTCTATAAAATGAATCTTGAGCGCTGAGCAGGAGTCCCGGAGCCAAGAGTTCAACGCAAAAAGTCTGGAATAGCGTTCGTCACTGTGGAAGTAAGTGGGGATGGGCCCGCTGATAAAAACTGACTTACCACAGCCATCCAGGTAAGAAAAAAGTTTTTTAAAATCTGCTTTGAGCTGCTCCGACTGGGGCCGAGTGGTGTCGTTGGTGCCGACGTGGACGATCACCCGGTGAATGGTTGCTGGTGCGGAACGGAGCAGCTCAGGCAGTGTCCCCAGAATAATGTTAACGGTGGCTCCAGGAAAGCATCGGGTGGTGGTGTTATAGAAACGGATGTTTCTTGTGATGCTGTCGCCGAGTGTTGTGGGGTTAAACAGGGGACGAGGGCGTCTAGTGGTATTGGCGACCGTAGCTGGGGAGCGGTGAGGCGGGCTAGCCGTGGTTTGAACCGGAGCTGGGGAGCGGTGAGGCGGGCTAGCCGAGGTTTGAACCGGACCTGGGGAGCGGTGAGGCGGGCTAGCCGTGGTTTGAACCGGAGCTGGGGAGCGGTGAGGCGGGCTAGCCGAGGTTTGAACCGGACCTGGGGAGCGGTGAGGCGGGCTAGCCGAGGTTTGAACCGGAGCTGGGGAGCGGTGAGGCGGGCTAGCCGTGGTTTGAACCGGAGCTGGGGAGCGGTGAGGCGGGCTAGCCGTGGTTTGAACCGGAGCTGGGGAGCGGTGAGGCGGGCTAGCCGCGGTGGGGATCAGAGATGGTGAGCGGTCCGTCTGCAGCCCCGGGCGGACAGCCGAGAGAGCGGGCGGATCAGCCGCCGCTAACCGGCTGTCATGGTCGGACCGGCGAAGCCTCCCGGAGTGTCTCCGCACAGCGTCCTGCAGGAGTCTCCGTCTCGCGGTGGAGGAGTTCGAAGCCGAGGTGGAGCTAGGCGCTGGTTCAGTGAATCCGGGGCCAGACTTGGTGAGTTCCTCCTGGGAGAGGGCCTCGTACCGGTTGGAGAGGTCGAGCAGAGGTGGATGGACACCATCACCAGGAGGTTTTCGTTTACCCCGGATCACAACCTCCGACCAGGTGGACTCGCAGCCAGGTGTGGAATTGCTGCCCGGCCGCAGGGGAGATGTTGGGTCCCATTTTAGTGTGTCCTGCAAAGCCGATTGCAGCGAAATGATCTTGAGTGACAGGTTATGGGCCACTTCCAGACACGTATTCAGGAGCTCAGACTTCGCTTTAAGTTCGTTAGAGAGCCGGGAATGTCCTCCTTGAGGCTGGCGATTGTATCGGCCTCTCGTGAGCGTTGAGCACTGCCGTCCATTATGGCAGGGCGGCTCTGGCGTCAGGGCGGCTCTGGCGTCAGGGCGGCTCTGGCGTCAGGGCGGCTCTGGCGTCCGGGCGGCTCTGGCGTCCGGGCAGCTCTGGCGTCTCAATGCCAGTGCATGGCGCATGTGACAGCTGCATTTCTAGTTTATTCCATCTGATTTCTACTGTAATCCTGCTCAGTAATCCCAGTTTTTATTGAATATACCTGTAACGAGATTACACATGTTTTTATGTACTGTAACTGATTACAGTTATATGTTTTTTTGTATCCTAATTATGTAACACTGTTACATGTAATCCATTACTACCCAACCCTGGTTGCACCTAAACATGTGATACACACTCAGACCTTACTGAGACTTACTAAACTAAAGTTTTCTAGCTGTGCAATGACTTGAAGTAAAGCTCTGGTAAACAAGCTGCATGTAATGATGTTCATGTAGGTACAAACAGCCAGAAGAGTCTTTAGAGCCAGAAGTGGACAGATGAAATCACCTTGTACTGCAGGTGACAGGAGGAGCAGCAAGGTGGGCGAGATACAGGTTCTGGGAGATTCCCACAACACACTGTAGACAAAAGAAAAGTGTTCAATGCACAGGTTCCACAAGTTGAGAGACTCTTAAGATCAACACCAGGAGACACCAGATCACTTTGATTGATTGTGAGGACAACACACACGGAGTGAGGTGGTATTGAAAGGCTAATTGCAGGAGGAAAGGTTTGTTTTGTAGAATGGGTCTCTTGTATTAAATTCAATGTAATTTGGATCAAATGTCTTTGTTATTTTAAAAGCATGTTTTGTTGTGAGATGTAATTTAATTTAATCACAATAACCAGCCAAAGTATTTTCTATGTTTACTACGTTTAAAACTAAATGATCAACCATCTCAACAGTCATTGGTGGACATTTAATGTATATTTCATCACCTGAAGAGTCCAACTTTGCTTTACATCTTTAACTTATATACAAGTGAAATCACAGCTCTAAGTTCTTGTTACTGAATAGTCCCTAAACGGCTCACCTGTCTCTGGCTGTGAGGCCCTGTCCGGAGGGATGGATGAGCCCGATGAAACGTGGGATCAGCCGTTGGTGGAGATTTCCACTCAACCCTTTGAAGCGCTGCTCCCACGTTCCTCCACTTGGACCATGGTTTAATCGAGGAAAATCATGTCACACTGAAAAAACAATTCTGTCATTTCATTTTTGAGTGTACTTTTTTTTAAGATAGAGCTTCTCAGGCTGGTTTAATCAAGTAAAATCATGTTACTGTCTTAAGATAGAGCTGCTCAGGCTGGTTTAATTGAGAAAAAATCATGTTATTGTCTTAAGATAGAGCTACTCAGGCTGGTTTAATCAAGTAAAATCATGTTACTGTCTTCAGATAGAGCTGCTTAGGCTGGTTTAATTGAGAAAAAATCGTGTTACTGCCTTTAGATAGAGCTGATCAGGCTGGTTTGATCCAGAAAAGTCATATTACTGTCTTTAGATAGAGCTGCTCAGGCTAGTTTAATCGAGAAAAATTGTGTTACTGCCTTGAGATAGAGCTGGTCTTGCTGGTTTAATCTAGAAAATCACGTGCTGGTCAGGCTGGTTTAATCTCCAAAAATCGTGTTACTGCCTTTAGATAGAGCTGATCAGACTGGTTTAATCGAGAAAAATTGTGTTACTGCCTTGAGATAGAGCTGATCAGACTGGTTTAATCGAGAAAAATTGTGTTACTGCCTTGAGATAGAACTGGTCTTGCTGGTTTAATCTAGAAAATCACGTGCTGGTCAGGCTGGTTTAATCTTGAAAAATCGTGTTACTGCCTTTAGATAGAGCTGATCAGGCTGGTTTGATCTAGAAAATCACGTTACTGTCTCTAGATGGAGCTGCTCAGGCTGGTTTGATTTAGAAAATCACGTTACTGTCTCTAGATGGAGCTGCTCAGGCTGGCTTAATAAAAAAATAAAAAAATAAAAAAATAAAAAAATCAATCCCGTTACTGTCTTTAGATATAGCATCTCAGGCTGGTTTATTGTCGAAAAATCGTTTTACTGCCATTAGATAGAGATGCTTCGGCTGGTTTAAACTAGAAAAATCACGTCACCTGCCTGTATGTAGAGCTGTTCAGGCTGTTTTAATCAAGAAAAATCCCATTACTGTCTTTAGTTATAGCATCTCAGACTGGTTTATCTAGAGAAATCGTGTTACTGACTTTAGGTAGAGATGCTTAGTGTTGGAATTCGTTCCTGTGTTCCCATGAATTCCTGCTTGTTCATTTGATCCGGGAGAGGCAGGAACAGAGTTAATTTCTTCAATAGTGAATTTAATAATCACACAAACAAGAGATTACAAAAATGCATATATCAGATTACATAATACGAGCTCAGACCGTTCTTCCTTGCAGACCCAAGTGTGCAGGCCAGGTTTACAATGAAGAAGGGCACAACTGCAACACGTGGTTCATATTTATCCATTTGCATACACCACCTCAACCTCACATTGGTCGGTTCCTCGTGATGTATGCGTTGCTATGGTGAATTTGCTATTCCTTTGTTCCCAAAACTGCTTCAAACTGGTTCTTCTCAGAGCTTGACGTTCTGTGGGACAAAGTGACCTCTGACCTCTTATCTGTTGATCCAATCTTACCTTGACCATGTTTTTGCAAGTAGAGCACTGAGGAGACATCGACAACCAACTTGGAATGTCCCTGAACATGGATTTATAGCTGTGTTTTCCCAACTTGGGCAGTGGGAGAAAACCCAGTAGTGTAGAAACACAACTGAATACAATATGTCCAGTTGTCACACAGAAAACAAATGTTCAACCACTATATTCCTTCAATTCCCCTTTTGACCTCTGACCCCAGAGGTCAATAATTAGCGTCAATACAGTATGAGGCACTCTTCGTATAATAGAGGTCATATGTAAGCAAAAGCAACAATCATATACTCAAATAGCAACATACAAAACTTTTAAACGGTGGTGACTCCCCCTTGAACTGCAACCTTATCGTGGTGGGGGAGTTTGAGCACCCGAATGACCCTCGGAGCTATGTTGTCGGGGGACTTGCCCCCCAATAGGGTCTCCCAAGGCAAACAGGTCCTAGGCGACGGATCAGACTAAAAGCAGTTCAACACACCCCTATGAACACACACAAGAGGAGCACAGAGACGTCGCCCGGTTTGGCGCAGCCGGGGCCACACCCTGGAGCCAGGCCTGGGGTGGTGGCTCGCACGCGAGCGCCTGGTGGCCGGGTTCTTGCCCGAAGGGATGACGCGGGCCCCTCCTCCTCATCCTCCTGTGGGCCCACCACCCACAGAGGCTGCCGTAGGGGTCGGGTGCAGTGTGGATTGGGTGGCAGGTGACAGCAGGGGCCTCGACGATCCGATCCCCGGACACAGAATCTGGCTTTTGGGACATGGAATGTGACCTCGCTGGGGGGGAAGGAGCCCGAGCTTGTGAGGGAGGCTGAGAGATACCGTCTAGATATAGTAGGGCTCCCATCCACTCACAGCTTGGACTCTGGAACCCAGCTCCTCGACAGGGGCTGGATACTCCACTTCTCTGGAGTTGCCCGCAGTGTAAGGCGGCGGGCTGGAGTGGGCTTGCTTATTGCCCCACAGCTCAGCCGCCATGTGTTGGAGTTCACCCCGGTGAACCAGATGGTTGCGTCCCTACGCCTTCAAGTAGGGGACAGGTCTCTGAGTGTTGTCTCGGCCTATGCACCGAACAGCAGCTCAGAGTACCCAACCTTCTTGGAGTCCCTGGGAGGGGTGCTGGATAGTGCCCCAACTGGGGACTCCATTGTTCTCCTGGGGGACCTCAACGCCCACGTGGCCAATGACAGTGAGACCTGGAAGGGGGTGATTGGGAGGAACGGCCTCCCCGATCTGAACCCGAGTGGTGTTCTGTTATTGGACTTCTGTGCCAGTCACAGTTTGTCCATAACGAACACCATGTTCGAGCACAGGGGTGTCCATAAGTGCACATGGCACCAGGACACCCTAGGCCGGAGGTCAATGATAGACTTTGTGGTCGTGTCATCTGATCTCTGGCCGCGTGTCTTGGACACTCGGGCAAAGAGAGGGGCAGAGCTGTCAACTGATCACCACCTGGTGGTGAGTTGGATGTGCTGGACTGGGAGGAGGCCGGATAGACTCGGCAGGCCCAAACGTGTTATGAGGGTCTGCTGGGAACATCTGGCCGAGCCCTCCATCCACGCAGTCTTCAACTCCCACCTCCGGGAGAGCTTCTCACAGATCCCGAGGGAGGTTGGAGACATTGAGTCCGAGTGGACCATGTTCTCCACTTCCATTGTTGAAGCTGCTGCTCAGAGCTGTGGCCGCAGGGTCTCTGGCGCCTGTCGTGGCGGCAATCCCCGAACCCGGTGGTGGAAACCGGAAGTAAGGGATGCCGTCAAGCTGAAGAAGGAGTCCTACCGGGCACTGTTAGCTCATAGGACTCCCGAGGCAATCGACAGGTACTGGCAGGCCAAGCGAGCCGCAGCCCGGGCTGTGGTGGAGGCAAAAACTCGGGTCTGGGAGGAGTTTGGAGAGGCCATGGAGGAGGACTTTCGGTCGGCCTCGAGGAAATTCTGGCAAACCGTCCGGCGCCTCAGGAGGGGGAAGCAGTTCTCCACCAACACTGTTTACAGTGGATGTGGGGAGCTGTTGACCTCAACTGGGGATATCGTTCGAGATCCTCGATACAAGCAGCTGAAATTAGCTTCCTTCATAGGGTGGCTGGGCCCACCCTTAGAGATAGAGTGAGGAGCTCAGCCACCAGGAAGAGCTCAGAGTAGAGCTGCTGCTCCTCCACATTGAGAGGAGCCAGCTGAAGTGGCTCGGGCATCTATTTTGGATGCCCCCGGACGCCTCCCGAGGGAGGTGTTCCGGGCATGTCCCTCCGGTAGGAGGCCTCGGGGCAGACCCAGGACACGCTGGAGGGACTATGTCTCTCGGCTGGCCTGGGAACGCCTTGGGGTGCCACCGGAGGAGCTGGAGGAAGTGTCTGGGGTGAGGGAAGTCTGGGCTCTGCTCAGACTGCTGGCTCCGTGACCCGGCCCCGGATAAGCAGCAGAAAATGGATGGAATGATGGATGGACTTGGCACGTCACATGAACAGAGAGGAGCGCTATTTCATCTCCTCCCTTGCTGTCGTCTACTTCTCTGTGTTCTTCTTACTTCGGTGTACAGGGATTATTCTGCCCTTTGATGTGTGGAGCTGTCTCCTGGATCAGCCGATCCAGGGGTAACTTGCTTCAGATGGATGGAGGTCTCCTGAAGAGTGCGATGTGGTTCTCCCGCCAGAGTACACTGCGACAGATGGCACCGCATTGTTCCTCTTGTATCCAGGGTTCGACTAACGGCCGGATACTCCTCTCCAGTACGCTGGAATAGACTTTCCTGGGGAGCCTTTGCCACTCAGCCGAACAGTGTGAGACGTCCTCTCGACGACCTTAAATTGACCCGTTCACCTGGGCTCGGACCACTTCCTCTTTATCACCCTGAGAAGTACCCAGGGGCTGGTGTTGAGGATCTCAGCCGAGTCCCCCCTGGCTGCGGGTCCCGGCAACCTGTGCAGAGAAACGAGATTCCAGACATCTCAAAACTGCGTTGTCACATCTCTCAACCTGAACATAGATTTTTCTCTTGTATAGATTTGGCTAATGCTTTTTTCTGTCTGCCACTGGCGGATCAGGTGAAACCACTGCAAACAGGTCCAACTTGTTGCCGGCAATGCAAACCAAACTCCTGTTCCGGGAATACAAAGACCGAACAGCCCTTAACAAAGGGCCCCGGACTCCATGCTCCCGGAGCACTCCCCACAGGAGGTCTCGGGGGACGAGGTCGAACGCCTTCTCCAGATCCACAAAACACATGTGGACTGGTTGGGCAAACTCCCATGAACCCTCAAGCAGCTGGTGGAGGGTATAGAGCTGGTCCAGTGTTCCACGACCAGAATGAAAACCGCATTATTTCTCTTGGATCCAAGGTTTGACTAACGGCCGGACCCTCCACCCTGGAGTGGACTTTCCTGGGGAGGCTGAGGAGTGTGATCCCTCTGGAGTTGGAACACACCCTCCGATCCCCCTCCTTGAAGAGAGGGACCACACCCCCAGTCTGCCTGTCCAGAGGTACTGTCCCCGCCCGCCACGCGATGTTGCAGAGACGAAGGGCCCCGAACTCCATGCTCCCGGAGCATGGAGTCGGTTTGCCAGAATTTCCTCGGGGCCGACCGAAAGTCCTCTTCCATGGCCTCTCCGAACCCCTCCCAGACCTCCACCACAGCCATGAACTATGGGTCATGACCGAAAGAATGAGATCCCGGATACAAGCGGTTGAAATGAGCTTCCTGCGTCGGGTGGCTGAGATAGAGATATCTCCCTTAGAGATAGGATGAGGAGCTTGAGAGTTGGTTTTTAGAATAAAGTTTGTATTTTACTAGACCATAGTCGTACTTTCACTATTCAAGTTTAAACATGAAGTGTTTATCAGGCTTAAGCAGTTTCATTATGCTGGATTTGACTGCTTATGGTCTTCTCATCAGTTGTGGCCGAAAAAATGCTTCAGACGAGATACTGAGTGTGTTTTTAGAATAAAGTTTGTATTTCACGAGAACAGACTCGTACTCTCACTATTCAAGTTTTAAATGATGTGTTTATCAGGTTCAAGCAGTTTCAACCTGTTTTATTTAGTGGAGTAACTGCAATTTTCATTTCATTAGGAGTGGCCGAAATGATGCTCCTCACGGGATATAGAGTGATTTTGGAATAAAGTTTTTATTTCATTAGGACAAACTCGTACTTTCACTATTCAAGTTTAAATGATGTGTTTATCAGGTTCAAGCAGTTTCAACCAGTTTTATTTTGTGGAGTAACTGCTATTTTCATTTCATCAGTAGTGGCCGAAATGATGCTCCACATGAGATATAGAGTGATTTTGGAAAAAAAGTTTTTATTTCATTGAAACAAACTAGTACTTTCTCAATTCAAGTTTAAACATGATGGACATAGAGGTTCCAAGCACTGTCAACCAATTATATTTAGTGGAGTAACTGCTATTTTCATTTCATCAGTTGTGGCCGAAAAGATGCCTTACACGAGATAAAGAGTGTGAATTGGAATAAAGTTTTTATTTCATTAGAACAAACTAGCACTTTTCTGTGCGTTTGGCACCTCTGTGTTTTCTAAAGTGGACCTGGTACGCGGTTCTCACCAGGTTCCTGTGCGTGCAGACGATTTACCAAAGACTGCAGTGATTACCCCGTTCGGGATTTTTGAGTTCCTGCGTATGCCTTTTGGCCTTAAACGGGCAGCAGAGACTTTTCAGAGGTTGATGGACTCGGTGCTGCGTGACCTCGCTTTCGTTTTTGTCTACCTGGACGACATCTTGGTGGCTAGTTCTTCAGTTGAGGAGCATTTGTTGCATCTGAAGCAAGTTTTCCAGCGCCTTGAGGAACACGGCCTTATTGTCAATCCTCCTAAGTGCCAGTTTGATCTGCCTGTGATTGACTTTTTGGGTCATCGTATTTCAACTCAGGGTGTCATTCCGTTGCCTTCTAAGGTGCAAGCGGTGACAGATTTCCCTCGTCCAGCCTCGGTTAAGGCCCTGCAGGAGTTTTTGGGCACGATTCATTTCTACAACCTTTCATATTGAGAATACAACTATATACCAAATAAATGTTTTATCAGCTCTATCAATTACAATGGTCATTACTGTGTATGTCCCGTGGTAGACTGATGACGTGTTCTGTTTCTTTTGAAACGTATTTTCATTGACGTCCAAACAAGACGTCAATATAATGTCCAAGAAAGACGTCTCAAAAAACTTTCATTCTGGCTCTTCTGAGGAAGTCTTCTGGATGTCTAGAGACATCGTCTTTAGTCGTGTTCTGGACCTACATGTTGACACAAAGAACAGTGGCTGTGTAAAACACATTGGTTACTGTGGAACTGTGCTGTGTATTCATCAACAACATCTCACATGTTGGAAGATAAACAAGAGCACGGAGCAACATTTTATCAAAAATAATTTATTTATGAAAAATGATTCATTAGAATAAATTGGTTATTTATCAAATAATAATGACATTGGGCCACCACCAGCTAAACTGGAAATAGGTAATACCAAAAAAAGTGTTATTTAAATTGATTAATATTTCCCTTTCGATATAACAATCTTGAATAACAGGGAAGGTGTGAGATTCGAGCGCAAGCTGTTTCAAACCAGTGAATTCAGGCCCAGGACCGCTTGACCCCGTCAGCTAGAAAGGGTATGAGGTCAGTAGGGACGCGAACTGGGTGGATGTCTGTGACCCCCCCCCAAGCCCCCCCCCCCCCCCCCCTTCGTGCGAGTCCCTTGCGAAGATCGTGTGATAATCGCGGGAGACCTCCTCATACAAATGCATCTCCTTGTTTCTGTTGTGGTAAAGTGCGAGCCTCAGCAGAGCGTTGCTCGGTCTTTGACTCGAAGCCTGAATAAGGTTCTTCTGGTACAGACATGGTCTGTTTACCTGAAGTGTCTGTATTCTCTGGTTGAGTCATTGGAGCGTGCACAACCATGTCACCTTCGGTGCTCGGTTTTGTACCATGAAGAACCTGTTCAAGGTTAACATGGTGAGCGCTGGTGATGGTTTTGGTTGTGGAAATGAGGAGAGTTGTGTCATGCGTGTCGTCGCTGGTGAGGGACGAAGTCAGATTGTCAATGCGATGAGAATTAGTTCAAGATTGTGGAATGAACTGTCAGTTAACATCTCTAAAGGTGGAAATGCGGTCACTTTAATCTGACCAGGTGTCAGATTTTGGACCCGTGGGTTGGCTGAACGATTGTTCAGCTCAAGAAGAGCTGTGTCACAGAGCTGTGTCGAGATCTGGATGGTGAGTCGAGGAGGCGCGTGAACCAAGGAATTTGGTTAAGGTCTGAAAGTGACTGTGCTGAAAGTGAGCGGTGGCTCGGACCCTTGAGCAGGTTGGTGTCTGTGGCAGATCTCTCTGACCAGGCCGACAAAGGTGCCTCCGGAAACGAGGATCCATTCATGTGTGTTGGGCATGCAAACTCACATCCTTCAGTGACAAGAGTAAAGAGTGGTGTGCTTGAAATGGGTCTTGGATCGTGGCCTGCAGCAATTGCCAGCTGTCAGGGAGCCTTGAGGTGGATCAGCTGGGGTCGGACTTTGGAAGAGACGCATGCAGTCCAATAGGCAGAGGTCCTCTGAACTGGATGGCCTAGTTCTGAGCCAATGGGAGTCGGGCTGACGACTTGGGACCAAAGGCGCCGTTGGTGGAAGCGAGTCGGTTCAGGATGTCCTGACCAATAAGCAGTTCCTCTGTGTCCCCATCAGTGACGTGGATGGAATGCGTCGCTGACATGTCCTGGAAACTGTCGACCCAGACACATTGAGTGATGTGGTGCAAGTCCTGAGTGAATCTTTGGATGTTTAAGCTACACTCTTCCACCTGAAGTGGCTTTCCTGAAGTGGCATGCGTAAGCGTGGTTCTAGCAACCCGTGCGAAGGTGTCTGAACACATGAGGGTGATTTCTGACCCAGTACCAAGCAGGGAGAGAGTGTCAACACCCCCTACCACCACTGAGGTGTATCTGTGGTTGGCATCGCCATCGCGCACAAGATCACCCAAGAATGTCAAAGGGAGCCTCTCTGTTGGTTCTGGGGGCCTCTCTGACCTCCTGGATCTCCTCCTGCTGACAAAATGAACTTTGTGTGTGGAAGTGAGGGGCCAAGTCATGCGGTCAGGGGCTGTGAGTCCGGTTCCTCGGGGGAGCCGGGTCCCTTCTGACCATGCGGGTTCAGGTCCTGCATCATCTCTTTGATGCAGGTTTTAATCCTCTGTGGGGCGTCTGCGTCAGCTTCGGTTGTTAGACTTACCTCTCCTTTGGGAGTAGTGAGATCTTGGTCTGCTTTATGGCTTTCCTCTGTGCGGTTGTCCAACCTCATGGTCAAGGTTGTAGACATCTAACGGGTCCCCCATACGTAACAGGTGCGGGGTAGGGGACCTCGTGGCCTCCAGGTGCTAGGTTCGTGTTTTCAGTCACCTGCGATCTCAGGACGCCTGCGTCACCATTATAGTGGGACTTAAAATTCTGGTCTTTGTCCAACCCTGGTGCATTGCGGCCTTGGAAGTAGGCCCTTCGGCGCCTATAAATACTCTCTGGGAGGCTCCGCCCCCTTTTTAGTGTATTGCAAATGCATCAAAGTTTGCAGCGGCAGGATCATTCTACAGAGAATGATCTCTTCCCTAAGTGCATGATAGATGGCTGAGTAATGGTCTCTGATGGCAAATGGGAAAGACTCTATTAAAACATGGCCGCTCCTGGATGTCGTCTTCCAGAGAGCGTCTCTCGGGACGAAGGATGATATTTTCCTTCTCCTGAAAAGGAGTGAATGAGCTGTGAGAGCGCGTGGTGGTGCGGCTGGTCACTGATAGATGTGTGTCATAGCACAACCGGGACCAACCGTTAAGGTTTCTTCTCTCCTGTGTGGAGAGGCATAGAAGACCGGTGACTACAGTCTGCAGGACTGGGTCATTTGGCTACCGAGGAGTCTCTGCTCCGAGCACGCAGTGTCTCTGACGACTCATGGTAGGAGTCATGTAAAAGTTTTGAGTTTGTTCTAATGAAATAAAAGCTTTATTCCAAAATCACACTTAGTATCTCGTGTGAAGCATCATTTCGGCATCATCTGATGAAATGACAATAGCGGTCAATTTAATTATATGAAACAGGTTGAAAATGCTTACAACTACTATTGTCCATCATATTTACTCTTGAACTGAGAAAGTACGAGTTTGTTCTAATGAAATAAAAACTTAATTCACAAATCATACTCAGTATCTCGTGTGGAGCATCTTATCAGCAACATATGATGAAATGACAATAGCGGTCAATTTAATTGTATGAAACAGGTTGAAAATGCTTGCAACTGCTAAGTCCATCATGTTTGTACTTGAATTGAGAAAATACGAGTTTGTTCTAATGAAATAAAAACTTTGTAGCAAAATCACACTCAGTATCTCGTGTGGAGCTTCTTTTCAGCCTCTTCTGATAAAATGAAAATAGCAGTTAATCCCTTAAATAAAACAGATTGAAACTGCTTGCAACTGCTATTGTCCATCATATTTAAACGAACTAAGAAAATACGAGTTTGTTCTAATGAAATAAAAACTTTATTCCAAAATCACACTCAGTATCTCGTGTGGAGCTTTTTTTCGGCCTCTTCTGATGAAATGAAAATAGCTATTATAATCCACTAAAGAAAACAGGTTGAAACTGCTTGCAACTGCTGTTGTCTATCAGATTTAAACTTGAATTGAGAAAGTACGAGTTTGTTCTAATGAAATAAAAACTTTATACTAAAATCACGCTCAGTATCTCATGTGGACCTATGTTTTGGTCTCTTCTGATAAAATGAAAATAGCAGTTAATCCCCTAAATAAAGCTGATTGAAACTGCTTGCAACTGCTATTGTCCATCATATTTAAACGAACCAAGAAAAAACGAGTTTGTTCTAATGAAATAAAAACAATTACAATCCATTATAGAAAACAGGTTGAAATTGCTTGCAACTGCTGTTGTCCAGCATATTTAAACTTGAACTGAGTTTGTTCTCGTGAAATACACGCCCAGTGTCACATTGTCCCACCCTGCACTACAAGGATGTGGAGGAGGAAGAGGCGGCTGGGGTGGTGTTGGCGGGGAAGAAATCTGCACACGCTGAGCAGTACAGGAGAGCGCAGCCTCTTTTGCATATCTATTTCTCGCATCCACAGCTGACGTTGCACATTCTACAATCTTTCTTGGAGGGGCAGACCTGACACCTCTTCCTCTGACTGGCGGGGATGGGGATGGGTTGTTTGGTAGGGGCCACAGAAGAAGAAGTAGAAGAAGAAGAAAAAACCTTTGAAAAAACCTTTATTTAACAAACACAAACAGACAGTCCTCCTCACCAAGGGAGAACAGGACCTGCCTGATTCCCCACACTGAGATAAAACCAGGCAAGTTTTTTGTGAGTTTATAAAAGCTGTGTTCCACCCTCAGGCGAGCAGTGATCAGATCCTTAAAAACATGCAGAGGATCAGTAAAACCAACACCAGAGACCTGGTTCTTCCTGTTTCGCCAGATGGAAAGTTTCGCACATGCAAAGATAAAATTCAATAAAACCACCGTTGCCTTTTTCTGTTTCATGTACTTTGGACCAAAAACAAAAAGGGGGACAGAAAAAGCCTTTCCCAGAGGGTATATAGATTGGTCAACCTGGGACAGGACACCACCAGATGTTCCACAGTTTCAGGCTCTGAACAAAAAGAGCGGTTCTCCCCAGTGCTTGGATCCAGGCGGGCCAGGTATCTGTTGGTAGCTACCGCTCCATGTATCACCCTCCACTGGAGGTCACCCATCCGCTTTTCCATGGGGGGTTTGTACAGGACCCACCAGCTCTCCCTAGGGGAAGAATCTCCACCAAACAACCCAGTCCACCTCGACTCCTTCACTCCAGCCAGCGACTGCAGATGCAGGACCTTCACGCAGCTGCCGTACAGATCCTTCCCAGGGCAGGACTGGAAGAGGCCCAGTCTGGGAGTTGTAGTGGTCAGCAGGTTCCCCTCCTCTTCCTCCCATTCCCCCACAGCAGGACGAACCCTCAGGGAGGGGAAAACGTAGTCCTCTCCTCTACTCCACTGTTCAACACGACTCTTGTCCTGTGCGAAGGAACGAAGAGGAGCAGGAAAAGACCGCCACACCTCTTCCACCAGGCGCTGGACCACTTTGCTGGACCGAACCCCCGTCATCCCCATCAGCTGCTGTGTGGATGTCCGAGCCAGATGGCCCACATTTATGATCCCCGCATTGATGAGCTAGCCTCTCAAAGTGGCTGAGGAGAAGGCCGCGGTGGGGATCAGGCAGTTGTGGAGCAGAGGCTCCTCAAAGACCCATGGCCCCGGCTTGGCGTCCGGACGGGAGATGTTCAGAGTCCTCCATGCCTCCATCATTGACATGTAGAATGGAGTCAGTCCGGAAAGATCACATTCAGCTGTGTTTGTCAGAAAGAGTTGTTTGTCCAGACCGAGTCCCCCAGCCTTCCTCAGTACCAGCTGTGGTGTCCAGACAGATGAGCCATAGAGGAGCCTCTGTAAAGCCTGCCGTCTGAAGGCCACAGTTCTAGAGATGGTGTCGATGAGGCCCTGCCCCCCCCCCCCCTCTGTCACAGGGAGATACAGGACCGACGCTCGCACCCAGTGTCGGCCAGCCCAAAAAAAGTAAACCAGAACTTTCTGTAGTCTTTCCACGAGGCCTGGAGGAGGGCCCCCCACTTGAGACTTCCAGGGAGGTCAGGAGTGTCCTGAGGACTCCAGCGTCCCACCAAACACGCCTCACTCTTCCCCCAGTTCACTCTGGCTGAAGAGGCTTTCTCATACAGGGCTAAACTGTCCTGCAAAGCAAGTACATCCTCACGACCTGCTACAAACACATTTAAGTCGTCCGCGTAGGTCGACACAACCACCTTGAAATCAGCAGCAGACATCGGCAGGCACAGACCCCTCAGCCGGTTCTTCAGTCTGCACAGCAGTGGCTCAACAGCCATGCTGTACAGCTGGCCTGAGATGGGGCAGCCTTGCCAGATGCCTCTATGGACAGGTACAGGACAGCTTAGCCCTCCCCCCACCTTAATGACACATGACGCCTGGCTGTATAACAGCTTGATCCATGACACAAATGTTTCTCCCACTCCAAACGCCTGCAATGTTGAAAACAAAAAAGAGTGATCAACCCGATCAAAAGCTTTCTCCTGATCAATTGAAATGATAGCAGTGTTCAAGTGGTACAATTTACAACAGTCAAAAATGTCCCTCAATAAAAACAAATTGTCATATTGGCCTGTCGGGGACACAGTACGATTGTTCGCTGCCAATTAATAAATCAATAAAATCCTTTAATTTGTTAGACAGAGCTTTTGATAAAACATTTATAGTCCGTGCATAGAAGAGCGACAGGCCTCCAGTTCTTCAGCAGGGTCACATCCTCCTTCTTAGGCAGCAGGGAGATCACCGCACGGCGGCAGGAAGCAGGAAGAGTCCCGTTCATAAAAGAGTCTCTGTAGACGTCCAGCAGGTCCCCTCCCAGCAGGCTCCAGAAATGTTTATAAAACTCTGGGGGGGGGCCATCAAGGCCTGGAGACTTCCCAGAGGCCATCTGGGACACTGCAGTGCTCAGTTCCTCCAAAGAGAGGCCTGAGCTCAGGACCTGACGGTCCTCTGGACTCAGCTGAGGAAGATCCTGCAGAAGCTCAGCAGCAGCATCCCCGTCACAGTCCTCTGCTCCAAACAGGTCTGTGTAGAAGTGCATAACATGCCTCCTCATCTCAGCTGGGTCAGAGGTCAGCCGCCCATCAGGCAGTCGGAGACACACCATCTGCCTCCCCTGAGCCTCCGATCTCTCCAGGGGGAAGAAAAAGGATGCCGGAGCATCCATGTCCCTCAGAGTTCTGAGCCTGGCCCGGACCAAGGCTCCTTTGGCTCTCTCCTGAAGAAGAGACTTCAGTTGTTGCTGCTTAGAGAGCAGCAAGCCAGTGTTAAGGTCAGAACCATTCTGCAGTTCACTAATTTCTGTTTCCAGCTCTTCAACAGCCCTCCGAATCCTGACTGTGGAGAAGAAGGTGCACTGCTGGCAGGGGTGTTTATTCCTCCACACATCCACCAGGTCAGCCTCCATCACCAGCTGAGAGAGGAACTGGGAGGACTGGGGGTGGGGTTCTGCTCCTGTCCTGTCCACACCATCGACTGGACAACAGTTCCAGTCCCCTCCCATCACGACAGTCTCACCTTAACCAATGTTTGTCACCACAGCCTTAATTTTTCTAAAAAGAGATTGGATTGTAAGAAAAGATGAGATTGGAGCTGTGACTCAGAACCAGCCTTTCCACCACAAACAGCTGTTTTCATCAGGGCGTCACTGTGAGTCTCCTGCAAAAAGACTACATCTATCTTCTTCTGTTTGATCGTCTCCATCAATAAGCCCCTTTTCTGTGCATTTCTACCCCCGTTTATATTTAGTGAGGCGACTGTCAAGGCCATCAGAGGAGGAGAGGAAAACACAGAACAGACAAAGAGAACCAACAGATAAGAAAACACCCTGTGAAGTATGATCATAACACAGTTATTTAGAAAATGTCATCTTTTTTGCCCTTTTTAAAGAATTTTTAACCGCAGTGACATGTTTCCTCAATCGATAGCGCTTTTTCTCATCCAGCACGTCAGTGCTGACTGATTTCTGAAGAGCGCTCACAGTCCGGACAAACTTTTCTGCACTGGGAAAATAACTCCCCACATCAACCTGCCGACCAAAAGAATCCTATAGGAACTCATTGATCTCCTCCAAGGAGTTCTGAGAGACACTGCCTGCAAGTGATGCAGTGTCAGAGTCAACCTCATCCTCTGAGTCCAGTCCTGCAGCCTCTGCAGCCTCTGGAGCCTCTGGAGCCTCTGCAGCCTCTGGAGCCTCTGGAGCCTCTGGAGCCTCGCCGCCCCGGAGACCACTGGAGCCGCCGCTGCCCCGGAACCACCCGGAGACGGGGAGCGGGCCGCCGCCCCGGCGCCGCCAGGAGCACTGCCGGGAGCACCGCCGTCAGTCCCGCTTCCCGCAGCGTTTTGCCGCCGCGGACACGCGATCATTTTATGTCCCAGCTCTCCACACTCAAAGCATTTAAAACTCCCCGAGGTCACATACACCATGTAAACTCCCTCCTCATGCTTCACCTGGAAAGACACATCCAGTGTCTGAGTGGCAGAGTCCAGGAACATGAAAGCTTGTCTCCGCAGAGACTGGACATGTTTCAGCTTCGGGTCTTTGCAGCCCAGACCAACAGGATGGAACCCACTCGCAAACTTACTGAACCTCCTCAGTTCTCGCTCCAGAGCCTCATTGGAGATGAACGGGGGGACTCCGGACACTGTGATCCGTGTGGACGGTACAGCCAGCGGTGACACTTGAATAAACTCGTCATTCATAACAATTCCACTTTCAATGAGATCAGCCACCAACTTTGCGTCGCAAATCGCCCTCTTCGCTCCCTCTCAAACACACGTCCGCACGTGAAGAAGAAGAAGAAAAAGAAGAAGAAGCTGCTACCACTTGTCTCCCACTACCACCTCCTCCTCTGGCCGTGGTGGTCGCCAGCTGAATGTTTTTCACGGCCACTTCGGATCGCGGCATACGAGCGCTCTGTTCTATGAGCGGCGCGACGAGTGCCTTTACCCAGCTGCTCGAGAAACACTCCTTTTGTTGAGCATGCAGGGCATCCAGTCGGGGTTGAGCTCTCTCCATATCACGAAGGCGTTGTAGGAGGACACGTCGAGAATGTTGTGGAACACCACGAGGGGCCAGCGCGCGGTCATCCTCCTGCAGCTGTAGGTGCCGACCACTTTGTCCAAGTTGTCCACGCACCCTTTGTTGACGTTGTCGTCCAGGATGATGGAGGTCAAGTTAATAGCGGGGTCAGATTCATCTGAGGAGGAATGGAGAAGGAAAGGAGCAAGGAGGAGCAGGGTCAGAGGGACCCGAGGAGGAACGGGGTCAGAGAGACCCGAGGAGGAACGGGGTCAGAGAGACCCGAGGAGGAACAGGGTCAGAGAGACCCGAGGAGCAGCGGGGTCAGATTGATCTGGGGAGGAATGGGGAAGGAAAGGAGCGAGGAGGACCGGGGTCAGAGGGACCAGAGGAGGTCAGGTTGATCTAGGGATGAATGGGAAGCATCGGGAAGTGTCACAATGCCAGTGAATGGCGCATGTGACAGCTGTAATTCTAGTTTATTCCATCTAATTTTCTATTGTAAGCCTGCTTAGTAATCCCAGTATTTTTTTAATATACGTGTAACAAGATTATAATTGTTTTTAATGTACTGTAACAGATTACAGTTTTTGTATCCTAATTACATAATTCTGTCAGAAGTAATCCATTGCTACCCAACCCTGTGTATGTTATAGCTGTAAATCCTAATAAAAGTAGCTGGAACAGAACAGACGTCCCATCGCCAGCCAGTCAGTGTGCACTCCCGACACTGCACTTAACGCACGGCTGTCTATGCGCTATTTAGGTGTTTACTCTGAAATTCGCCGAATTTTTACACACTTTGTCACAAGTGACAATCAATCAGTTCCATCTACACCTCTGTATCATTTGAAGATCAAAGTTTGACATATGAACATGGTGAATGCTGATTCAGTAGTAATGCTCCACTAAAAAAGCTTGGCTGTTTATGTTCACATGGATTAATAAGTTTGATATTTGAAGATATTAAATGTATGAGATGAATCTGGCTTAAATTCTACACCTCACCATCAATGCTGCCATGTTCCCTATTTCCAAAATGTGTGTGCGCAAGGTTCATAGTTTGCATACCAGTATGCACATTATCCCGCAAAGTTTATTTTTTAAAATCACAAACTTTGCGTGGGAAGTGGCGTACGCATCTTTCTTTTGTGCATACGCAAGCTTCATAAATAAGGCCCCTGGTGATTTACCGGGTTTAGTCCAATTAATTGCTTTTTCCTTCTTCTAAAGTTATTACTGAAGTCAGTATTGTGTTCTGCTTTAAACCTATTGCTGGTAGATCAAAGTTGTCCAAAAAGGTTCTCATTTCCTGTTCTCCTATTGAGGGAGGCTGTAATGTATTAGTCCTCAAACACCTTTTCTATTTATTCAGGTTAATATAGGATTTCTTTGGTTATTGAGTCTCTTATTTTATATATATTACTTAATGCTTGTTGTTTGTTAATGTCTCTCGCCAACGATTAAGTGGCTTTAGATTCTTCCTATAGACAGTATTGGTCTGTTTAACTAAATCTTGTTTTCCTAAATACCTCTTCTCATACGATCTCGTCTGTTTTTTCCAAACTTCTTCAATTTGGTTTAAAGTGTCTAGGTCTTTTGTACATTTGTATTGTTGTTCCAATTCTTTTAGTTTTTCTGTTTGGTGGTGGTATTTTTATGCAAAGTTTATCCCCTTGTGAATGTTGTGATGAAATCCGCCTCCTTCTCATTACTGCTTTCAAGGTGTCCCATAAGATTGTTGGATCATCTTACCCATTATCATTTTCCTCTTTGTATTGTAATATTACCCCTATTAGTACCTGAAAGGCCCATGCATACTCCCTTTTTGAAGCCATAAGAACAAGACGAAGGTTTGACAGTGACATCAGCAATCAGGGTTGTTCACAATCAATCAATCAATCAATCAAGCTTTATTTATAAAGCACATTAAAAAAAAAAAAACTAAAGGTAACCAAAGTGCTGTACATCGAAAACATCAAATCAAATAAATAAAATAATTCAAAAGTTAATTCAAAAGCACAGAAGAGACAAGGCATAAAACATAGAAAACATGTAAAACAAACAAACAAACAAGCTTACTACAAGTTATATGATGACAAACAAGATGAAAATAAGTCAAGGTGTACTAAAAGCCAAAGAATAAAAGTGGGTTTTTAAAAGGGATTTGAAACCAGGGAGCGAGGAAGCCAGCCTGATGTTGATAGGAAGCTCATTAATGATGTGTCTCCTCTGAGCTTCAGCCTCGTCTTAGGGACTGTCAGCAGCAGCTGATCTCAGGAATCTTGGTGGGCAGTAAGGCTGAAGCAGGTCTGATAGAGCAGTGATTCCCAACCGGGGGTACACGGACCCCTAGGGGTACGCGAGGGTATTGCAGGGGGTACGCAGAAAGATTATAAATTAGCCTACAGTATCCACACACACAAAAAAAAAATTATACTCTATTATATTGTATTATATCATGAATTTTAGTAAGGCCATACGTTTATTTTCCATGAGTAGCAGTTCGTCCACAGTGATTGTAACACTACAATGCACATAATATGAAAAGACTATAAAGTGGCGCGCTTAAAAAAAAAAAAAAAAACGTTCACGTTCTTGCTGCGGGCGCGCACGATTCGCGAAGCTAGCTAACTCTAGCTGCATACCGACTGTAAACATGGATGCATGGCTAGGCCGGAGTAAACGTCCAGCTACCGCTACTGCTACCGCTACTGCTACTGCTACCGCTACTGCTACTGCTACCGTCGCCTCGGACGCAGGCACAGGGGAGCCCAGTGAAAAAAGGAATTATGAAAGACCTATGAAAGACAAGCAAGCGCAAGTGTCTCATTAAAAGGTATGTTTTTACACTCACAATAATTGTTTTATTTAAATGAGCAGTTGGATAGATAGAAAGACAAAGGGTTAAATATAAGTACACATTAAGGCGAATAATCACACACGAGAGAGGGGGTACTTTTCACATGGAAACCAGCTCAAGGGGTACACTGGTCAAAAAAGGTTGGGAACCACTGTGATAGATAATGGGGAGCCAGATTGTTAAAACATTTAAAAACAAATAACAAAAGCTTAAAGTTAATTCTGTGGTGCACAGGGAGCCAGTGGAGGGAGGCCAGGATGGGGGAGATGTGCTCACGCCTAGGAGTCTGTGTTAGCAGACGCGCAGCAGAGTTCTGCACAAGCTGCAGTGGAGAAAGGGAGGCCTGGCTAACCCTACATACAGGGAGTTGCAGTAGTCCAGACGAGTCGTGATGAAAGCATGGGTTAGTTTCTCCAGGTCAGGCCTTGATAAAATAGGCCTCAATTTAGCAATTTGGCGTAGTTGATAAAAACTTTTTTGCACTACAGAACAGATCTGCTTCTCAAATTTAAAATCAGGGTTGAACTTGACCCCCAGGTTGGTGACACAATCCTTGAGATTTAGTGACAAAGAGCCAAGGTCAATGTTGGGGGGAGTACAGCAACTTGGTCGGAATATCATCACTTCGGTCTTGCTTTCATTAAGACTGAGAAAACTAGAGGAGAGCCAGGCTTTAATATCGTTAAGACAGTCTAGGAGTGGCTGGACAGAGTGGGAGTGGTTTTGTGCCAAAGGAAAATAGACCTGGCAATCATCGGCATACAAATGAAATGAGACCCTGTGTTTTCTAAAAACAGAACCAAGGGGGAGTAGATACAGTGCGAATAGAAGAGGGCCAAGGATTGAGCCCTGAGGGACCCCATGTGGAAGAGGAGCTGTTGAGGACACAAAGTTGTGGAGTTTTACACAGAAACTTCTGTCGGTTAGGTATGACCGAAACCAGTCAAGGGCGATACCCTTAATGCCCACACAGTGCTCGAGGCGGGAGATTAAAATGTGGTGGTCAACAGTGTCAAACGCGGCAGACAAGTCAAGGAGCACAAGGACAACACATTTCCCAGAGTCTGTTGACAAGAGTATGTCATTTGACACTTTCAGAAGTTCTGATTCTGTGCTATGTAAAGCTTTAAACCCAGACTGGAACAGTTCAGTAATGCCATTAGCTTCCAAGTAGGGTACCAACTGATTGTGGACAATCTTCTCTAAGATTTTGGACATGAACGGAAGATTAGAGATGGGCCTGAAATTGGAACTTAGGGAGGGATCGAGGCCTGTTTTTTTAAGCAGGGGTCGAACTACTGCATGTTTAAAATCTCCAGGTACTGTGCCAGAGGAGAGACTGCTATTGATGATCTCAAGGACACTTGGTCCAATAGTAGCAAGTACCTCTTTAAACAAGCGGGGTGGGATGGCCTCTACAGGGGAACCAGAGGGTTTCATCAGGCTAACTGTGTCATTTAAAATGGAGAGGGACACTGGCTCGAACTGAACAAAAACAGATGTGCAGGGCAAAGGAATCAAAGGGGCATGAGAAGGCTGAACAATACAGGATCTTGTTGATACAATTTTATCAGTGAAAAAGCGGAGGAATCTTTCACAAATTTCAGAGGAGGCTGCAAAAACATTAGACTTAGGGGCCTCTAGGACGGTGTTTATGGTTTTGAACAGAGTGCGAGGGTTATTACAATCAGAGGCAATTATTTCTGAGAAATATGTATTCTTTTCGGCTTTTACAGTCCTTTGATAAGACCGCAGGCTCTCCTTAAGAACAGCATAGGAAACATGTAGCCTGTCCCTTTTCCCCCTGCGCTCTGCTCTCCTGCACTCACGCTTCGCAGCGCGAGTGACGTCATTCAGCCAGGGCTCGGGTGAAGGTTTGGTGCGCCGGGTCTTCAAAGGAGCGATCGTGTCCAGTGTTTGTAAACAAACGGAGTGAAAACTGGATGCCAGCTCCTCGGCGTTCAAACACACAGAGGTGGTAGAATTCCCCTCGCGGAGACCAATAAAGGTAGAGGAGAACAGAGCAGGAGAGGAGGAGTTGAGCACGCAACATAGTTGTGGAGGAGCGATCGGTTTAATCAGACACTGAGTGGGAACGTCAAATAAGATTGGCATGTGATCGGAGAAAACAGCGTCACAAATGTCCAAATTAGAAACAGGCAGGCTAAGTCAAGTGTGTGTCCTAGTTCGTGAGTAGGACCGGACACGGACACAAGACACTGCCAAACTCGCAGACCCTTTGACAAGTCAAACATTTGGATGAGACAGAGATAGAGTGCGACAATGGCGGAGAGAGTAGTTTTCAAGTTGATGAGAGAGGAAGAGGATGAAGAAAGACAGATGTTCGAAGTGAGGAGGAAGAAGAATGCTCTGGAGGAGGAAATGAAGAAAAGCTGCGTGTTCATCACAGGCCACGCCCCCTCGCAGCGGCCACACGTCTATGAAGCGGCGTTTTCACTTTTCAACTGCACATTTTATTTCTCAACTTCTGTGCTGTCAGAAATCCATTTCGCTGAACTGTTTCAGTAAAAAAAGAGAGACTTTTGGTTCCAGCGCAATGTTTGTCCAATTTTAACTGCAAGAGCTGACTGCTTTGAATGACATTCAGATGCATAATGGCATTTTAACGAGCTGCGGCGCTCATACAGTAGCGATGGTAGAAGCTAAATATGATTAAAATAGGACTGATCGTGATTAACGAGCTGGAATACGCGTCCACAGCACAGGTCACTGACGAAATTTCGTCAGTGCGGCACCTACACAGTTCGGCCAGTGAGATTAGACTAGAGTAGTTTCACAGCTGTGATGTCTACATTTTAACGGCTTTCACTAAATGGTGGATGTTTTGGGGTCAGTTTTGCATTTTCTCCGGTCAACTTAGGTTGTAAAACGGGTCCTGGACAAAGACCAGCCATCCTGACGGTCACTCATACCTTATTTGGAAGGCCCATGCATACCACTTGGACCTCTATAAAATGAGACGAGATCCTACACTCAGAAGAGGAAGCAGATTGGCAACCTGTATTTTTGATCCTAAACTACTTGTGCAATAAATCCTTTTCTACGCAAGCAAGAAGGCATCACCAAAGTCTTTTTTCATCCTCTTTGACACACCTGTTGTCGTTTACTTCATAACCTGGTGCCTAAACAGGGACAAGGGTTTGTTGTTTACTTCACCAGGATAACAAACAACAAATTTTCTTTTGGCCAGAAGGAGCTTGCCGAACAAAGTGATGTCATTTTGTTCGGCAGCTTACATCAATGCCGAACTTTCGTCTTGTTCTTATGGAGTATGAATTGGCCTTCACTCATCGCTCATTGTTTAGTATACCTTCATTGAGTTTCCACATTGTATTCTTCCTTTTATTGTCCAAGTTTTATTTTTTTTATTAAAATTTTATTATTTTTCAATTTAGCAGCATCTACAGGTATGACGAAAAAGGGATACAGGGGACTGAACTACTGTCTTCTGCAGAAGTGACACTTTCTGAGGAGAAACTGAGGTCTAGAAGAAGGCCTAGGTGCGGTTTTGTATCAACGACAAGACAGTGTGCTCAGAGTGATCGCTTATGGTTCCCGAACATTAACCACTGCAGAAAAAACTACAAGTTACACTCTAGTAAACTTGAATTTTTGGCACTGAAATGGGCCATCACAAAGCGTTTAGAGATGATCTATTTCATGCACCCCATTTCAGAGTGTCCACTGACAAGAATCCACTGACATATGTCACCAAAATGGCAAAACTCAATGCGACAGGGCAGTGCTGGGTCGCAGAATTGGCAGATTACAGATTCAAGTACAAACCCGGATCATCCAACGAGGATGCAGATTTCCTGTCCCGCAGACCAAGACCCATTGAAGAACTCATCCTAGAGTGCACAGGGGAGTGTCAACAGGAAGTCCTGGAATCCATTATTCATGCTGTGAGAGCCAAAAAAAAGGAGAAATCAACTAGATCTCTGCTGTCACGTGTAACCCAGACACATTACCTGAGGCTCTGCTCCATTTAAAACATTGACAAAGGAGGAGATCAAATCTGCACAAACCTTAGACCCAGTAATAAGTCGAGTATTGACCCTGAAGAACACCTGCATCATAAACAGAAGTTAGGAGAAGGTGAGAAAGTCAGAGAGCTCCTCAGGGAATTGCCTTGGCTGCACATTGATGAAGATGGGATCGTCAGGAGAGAAACAATGTCCAGGAGTCAATTAGTCTCACCTGAATCCTTCAAATATCTGATCTACAAACATCTGTGTGAAGAAATGGGACATTTAGGAGCAGATCGAATGGCCGCTCTGGCCAGAGAACACTTTTTCTGGCCCAAGATGAGACAGGAAATAGGACATCATTTGACAAGAGTTTGCTGTTGTCTTAAGAGGGAAAAAGCAAACAGAGTAACAAGAACACCCATCCAAAGCATTGAAACTTCTGCACCTTTTGAGATGATCTCAACTGATTATCTTCATTTGGAGAAAAGTAGGGAAGGAGAGGAATACATACTTGTGATTGTGGATCACTTCACTAAATATGCCCCAGCGTATGCCACCAGAGATAAATCTGGGAAAACAACAGCAAAAAAACTCTTTGATGATTTCATCGTGCATTTTGGATTCCCATCGAAGATCCACCATGATCAGGGAAAACAGTTTGAAAATAGTCTCTTTCGAAAGCTTCAAAGTTATTCTGGGATCCACATGCCACCCACAAGCAAACCCAGCAGTACGCTTTAACATAACTTTGCTTGGTATGCTGTGTACACTGGAAGAATCAGAATCAGAAATCGAAGTGGAAAGAGCACCTGCTGAAAGTGGTTCATGCATACAACTCATGAATCAACAGGTTTCTTACCCTTCTTCCTTCTATTTGGACATGAACCAACCCTCCCAGTTAACTTGTTGTTTCCAAAGAGGAAGGAAAAGGAAAGTCGCCAATCATATAGTGCCTATGCAGATAAATGGTGAGAGACCATGGAAGAAGCCTTTGAGATCTCCATGAAGAAT
>NC_137668.1:1915094-1952594 GCF_963422515.1 Blennius ocellaris
GGAGGTGGAGAAGGCTAATGCTGTGGTCTCAGCTGGTGTGGTGATGAGGGACACGCTGGTGGAGGTGATGAGGGACACGCTGGTGGAGGTGATGAGGGACACGCTGGTGGAGGTGATGAGGGACACGCTGGTGTGGTGATGAGGGACATGCTGGTGGAGGTGATGCCTCTGAGCACACCAGCCAAGAGAGTCCTGGTGGGGAACGTTCCACCACTAGTGGAGGATGGAACCCTGGTGGAGCTGCTATCCAGGTATGGTAAGGTGGTGTCTCCTGTGAGGAAGCTGTCCTCAGGCTGTAAGGAGCCGGAGTTCAGGCACATCATCTCCCACAGGAGGAGCTCCTCATGGTGATGGAGGACAGCAGGAGTTAAACCTGTCCTTCAAGGTGGACGTAGACGGGTTTGACTACGTCCTGTTTGCCACCACTGACACTATGAAGTGCTTTGGGTGTGGACAGGAGGGGCACCAGAGGAGGTCCTGTCCTGAGGAGGGGGCCAGTGGGACAGGACGAGGTGCAGGAGGTGGAGGTAGAGGTGACAGTGCAGGAGGGAGTAGAAGTGAAGCGGGTGGAGGAAGTGTGTGGGGGGGTGTAGGCGGACAACGGCCAGAGGCGAGGAGTGAGGGACAGAATAGCAGGGAGAAGATAGTTAGGGGGGAGCCTGAGGTGGAGAAGAGTGGTGGAGGGGAGGGTGGGGAGGAGGAGGCTGGTGTAAGTAATGGAGGTGGTGAAGCAACTGATGAAAGTGGTGAAGCGACTGATGCAGGTGGAGAAGGTGAAGTAGAGGCTGGTGTTGTTGTTGAAGGGGGGGAGGCAGGAGGTGGAGGAGAGGATAGACGTGATGGGGAAGGGGAGTTTTCTCAGTCTCGAGAGGAGGGTGTGGGTGGTGCAGCTGAGCTGGGCCCTCAGGGGGAGTTAGCGGGTGGAGCAGATGGGCTGGTCTCTCAGAGAGGCAGCAGTCTCCCTGAAGGTCAGGACGAGGCAGGGGAACCAATGGAGGCTGGCGTGAGGGTGGAGGTGGAGGCAGAGATGGAGGTTGAGGTGGAGGAGGGCAACAAGAGGGTTCTGAGGGATAAACGGAAGCAGGTGGAGGAGAGAGGCCCAAAGGTGAAAAAGGTGACCCAGGATAAAGGGGGGCTCTCTGTTTCTCAGGAGGCTGCAGCTGATCTCAGCTCATCTGAGGAGGGTGGAAGAGGGTGGAGGAGGCTGCAGTAACCCCCTTGAGGAGGAGACAGTAAATGACGGGTACGGCGTAATGGACATGAAGAAGTTTTTACTGAGAACGAAGAATAAAAAGGGTGTGGTGGTGGAGGAGTTCTTCCCGGACAGGGAACGGTTCATCCAAAGAGCCCAAACAAACATGAATGTCAGAGGAGAGGAGGGGTTCTCTGACCAGGAGGGGTTCTCTGACCAGGAGGTGTTCTCTGACCAGGAGGGGTTCTCTGACCAGGAGGTGTTCTCTGAACAGGAGGGGTTCTCTGACCAGGAGGGGTTCTCTGACCAGGAGGTGTTCTCTGACCAGGAGGGGTTCTCTGACCAGGAGGGGTTCTCTGAACAGGATGGGTTCTCTGACCAGGAGGGGTTCTCTGACCAGGAGGTGTTCTCTGACCAGGAGGTGTTCTCTGACCAGGAGGTGTTCTCTGACCAGGAGGGGTTCTCTGACCAGGAGGGGTTCTCTGAACAGGAGGGGTTCTCTGACCAGGAGGGGTTCTCTGAACAGGATGGGTTCTCTGACCAGGAGGGGTTCTCTGACCAGGAGGGGTTCTCTGACCAGGAGGTGTTCTCTGACCAGGAGGTGTTCTCTGACCAGGAGGGGTTCTCTGACCAGGAGGGGTTCTCTGACCAGGAGGGGTTCTCTGAACAGGAGGGGTTCTCTGACCAGGAGGGGTTCTCTGACCAGGAGGGTTCTCTGACCAGGAGGGGTTCTCTGAACAGGAGGGGTTCTCTGACCAGGAGGGGTTCTCTGACCAGGAGGGGTTCTCTGAACAGGAGGGTTCTCTGACCAGGAGGGGTTCTCTGAACAGGAGGGGTTCTCTGACCAGGAGGGTTCTCTGACCAGGAGGGGTTCTCTGAACAGGAGGGGTTCTCTGACCAGGAGGGGTTCTCTGAACAGGAGGGTTCTCTGACCAGGAGGGGTTCTCTGAACAGGAGGGGTTCTCTGACCAGGAGGGTTCTCTGACCAGGAGGGGTTCTCTGAACAGGAGGGGTTCTCTGACCAGGAGGGGTTCTCTGACCAGGAGGGTTCTCTGACCAGGAGGGGTTCTCTGAACAGGAGGGGTTCTCTGAACAGGAGGGTTCTCTGACCAGGAGGGGTTCTCTGAACAGGAGGGTTCTCTGACCAGGAGGTGTTCAGGATTAAAAAGTTCGTGGTGAAAGTGAGGCAACTCCTTCAAAGAGATGATGACGAAACTATATAGTCGCTTTATCCTATTTGTGTTGTGGGTGGTGTTCTCCTTTATAATGAGCTCCAGTTTCCGAGTCGCCACTCTCAATTTAAATGGTGCAAACAACATCAAGAAGAGAATGCTGCTGTATGAGCTGGTCAAGCTGAAGAAGATAGATGTGATGTTGGTGCAGGAGACTCACAGTAATGCAGCTAGTGAGGTGGAATGGAGGTCTGAGTGGGGGGGACAGGTCTGCTTGAGCTCCCTCACTTCAGTCAGTGGGGGGGTTGCAATCCTCTTTTCCAAGAACTTCACTCCCATCACTTTCACAATGGAGGAAAAAATTAATGGGAGGTTCATGGTCGTCACGGCGACGTTTGAGCAGCAGCAGTTTGTATTTATTAATATTTATGCTCCCGTTGATGGATCTGACAGAGTTGTACTTTTAAATGAACTGAACAGTTTTTTAATGCACTGTGATTCCACTGATTTCTTGTTTTTAGGGGGGGATTTTAACTGTACGCAGGAGGAACTTTTAGACAGGAACCACAGGGAGCCTCACAAACAGTCCAGAGAGTTTTTAACAGCCTGGCCCAGACGCATGACCTGGTTGACGTCTGGAAGAGGAAGAATGGAAGAACCAGACAGTACTCCTGGAGTTCTTTTAGAGACGGCTCTATCTCACTGGCCAGACTGGACAGGTTTTATTGTTTTAGCACCACTTTGGGGCAGTTAGGGAGTGTTTTATGTCACCTGTAGGTTTTAGTGACCACTCATTGGTTCTTAGCAGTGTTTTTATCACTAATATTAGGCCACGCAGCGCATATTGGGTTTTTAACATTTCTTTGCTCGCTGACTCTAATTTTACAGACACTGTGCGTTTTTTTTGGCGAAGTTTTCGGGGTGAGAAGGATGAGTTTAACTCTCTGAGGCAGTGGTGGGACCGTGGCAAGGTCAAAATCAAACAACTCTGTCAGCAGTACACTCAATATGTCACGAGGGACGTCACACGATCGCTGAGGAATCTAGAGATTGACTTAGTGAACCTTCACACTGGTTCTACTGGAAATCCTGAGCATTTTGAAGCTCTGAAGACTAAAAGTACTATGATGGAGCGCCTGCTGGGCATACAGGCCCAGGGGGCGCTGGTTCGCTCCAGGTACCAGGGGGTCAGTCTGATGGATGTGCCGTCTAGCTACTTCTTTGGTCTGGAGAAAAGAAACGGGCAGAGTCGCTTCATTTACTCATTGAAGTCGGCTAATGGAGAGGATCTAACAGAGTCTGGGGAGATCCGAAGGGCTGCAGCCGAGTTCTACACCGAGCTCTACGAGAGCCAGTACCAGGAAGACCAGGCCCTGTTTGACACCCTCTGTGGTGGACTCCAGAGAGCTTGCACTGAGGAGACCCCTGACCTCGGAGACCCCCTGACACAGGACGAACTGCTTGCTGCTCTGCAGAGCATGCAGGGGGGCAAATCTCCGGGGATGGATGGGCTCCCAGTGGAGTTTACAGGGCTTTCTGGAAGGAGCTCGGGGGGGACGTCCTGGAGGTCCTGACAGAGAGCCTCAGGGACGAGACGCTGCCCCCGAGCTGCAGGAGGGCGGTGATCACGCTGCTGCCCAAGAAAGGAGACCTGAGAGACATGAAGAACTGGAGGCCGTCTCCCTCCTGTGTTATTATAAGATCCTCTCCAAGGCCCTGGCCAACAGGCTCAGAGGGGTCTGGACGACGTCCTCCATCTAGACCAGACCTACTGTGTGCCCGGCAGGTCCATCAGAGACAATGTGTCTCTAATTCCTGATGTTTTGCACGTCTCTAGTTTTTTGGGAGCAGATGTTGGTCTCATTTCGCTGGACCAAGAAAAAGCTTTTGACCGGGTTGAGCACCTCTATCTGTGGAACGTTCTGGCCCAGTTTGGTCTCAACCCAGGTCTGATAGCAATGATCAAAGTGTTGTACCAGGACATTGAGAGTGTACTGAAGATCAACGGGGGGCTGAGTGCTCCTTTTAAGGTCAGGAGGGGGGTCCGGCAGGGCTGTGCTCTCTCAGGTATGCTCTCCACCCTGTCTATTGAACCTCTGCTCCACAACATCCGGTCCGCTGTCAGCGGCTTCAGTCCTCCAGGTTTTAAAAAGGTTTTATCTGCGTATGCTGATGACATCATTGTTTTAATCTCCACTCAAGAAGACGTTGACCTTTTAGATAAGTGTGTGTGTTCTTTTAATTTACTGACGGGGGCAAAGGTCAACTGGGGGAAGAGCGAAGCCCTGGCAGTGGGGGGGTGGACCGGAGGTCTGCCAATATTGCCAGCCGGATTTTTGTGGAGGAGAGGAGGGATTAGATATTTGGGGGTGTACCTGGGAGAGGACGCTTTTATGGAGAAGAACTGGGAGGGGTTATTGGACAAGGTGCGGGGCAAATTAAACAAGTGGAGGTGGGTGCTGCCCAAGATGTCTTTCAGGGGGAGAGCCTTGGTGATAAATAACCTGGTGGCCTCCACTTTGTGGCACCGGGTGGCCTGCATGGCGCCCCCCCCCCCCCCCCCTGGACTGATAAAGGAGACACAAAGGGTTTTATTAGACTTTTTTTGGGATAAACTGCACTGGGTCCCCCAATCTGTTCTCTTCCTCCCTAAAGAGGAGGGGGGTCACGGCCTGGTGCACATCGAGAGCCGAGTGGCAGCATTCCGGCTGCAACACATCCAACAATATTTATTGACTGCAAGTAGTTTTTTAGTTTGGAAGGATGTGATGAGCACGGTTTTACTGAGAGTCAATGGTCTTAATCTTGATGCCACTTTGTTTTTAATGGATTTAAATTTTTTAAACCTTCGCAATATGTCATTGTTTTATAAAAGTGTTTTTAGAGTCTGGAACTATTTTCGATGCACTGTGTTGCCCCCTGCTGCGTCTCTACACTGGCTGCTGTCTGAGCCTCTGGTGGGGGGTCCAGGCTGGACATCCAGGACCAGTCCACACCAGCGCACTATGCACCAGGGGGGTGGTCACCCTCAAGACTCTGATCAACAAAGTCGGGTGGAGGCTGGTGGATGGAGGTGCTGCTGCTCAACTTCTTGGCCTGCAGTCGTGTCGCCATGCGGGCCAGCTTCTGAGGAAGTGGGCAGAGCGGCTCTCTGAGCAGGAGAGGAGCCTCCTGAAGATGTACGTGGTGGGGGAGGAGGTGCCGGATCCGGAGGACCCCTTCCCGGATCTGAAGATCTACCCCAACCTCAGGAACTGCTCTGGACCACTACTAAAGGGGGGTGACCACAGACCTGTTGATTTTTACTCCCACACTGGGAAAACTTTGTACCACTGGTGTGTAAAGGTGATGAACTGCAGAGACCTGGCCGGGAGGATGGACTGTGTGTGGAGGGGGGATGGACCCTGGGCTCCGGTTGTGGACCTTCATGGAGGGTCCTCTACAAACTCCCTCCAACAAAAGAACTGGTGATCTGCAGTGGAGGATCCTCCATGGTGCGGTGGCTGTCAACAGCTTGGTGAACAAAATGAATCCCACTGTGTCCGCGGCCTGTCCTTTCTGCGGCGAGGAAGAGACTCTTGTTCACTGTTTTTTGAAATGTCACAGACTCACAGCTTTGTTCACTGTTTTACAAATGTTATTCTCTGTTTTTGATGAAACCTGCTCTGATGGGGTTTTTATTTTTGGGGCGGGGTACAGGAAGAGGGAGGCCCAGAAGTACCTCCTGCTGGATCTTATACTGGGTGAGGCAAAATTGGCACTGTATCTGAGCAGGAAGCACCAGGCTCAGCAGGGGGTGCACCAGGATCTGTTCAGTGTGTTCTTATCTTTGGTCAGGGCCCGGGTCTGGGTTGATTTTAATTTTTTTAAAGAAATGAAGGACCTACTCAGTTTTAACGAGAGGTGGTGTTATAAGAACACCATCTGCTCTGTGGTGGAGGAACGACTGGAGTTTAGCTCTTTATTTGGAAAGAAATAGATGTGTTGTTTTATACTGTGAACTGTTTTTATAATTGGTGAAAAAAGGGACAACCGTTTTTGAAATTGATTAATAAAGATTGTTTTAAAAATCAAAAAAAAATCTCTGCTCTCTCTTTCATTGCTTTTTCTGATCTCTCTTTAACTGCTTTGTCTGCTCTCTCTCTCTGCTCTCTCTTTAACTGCTTTACCTGCTCTCTCTCTTGCTGCTCTCAGAGATGCTCTTTGGCTTCCTACTCTTTCTGTCTCTGCTCTCCTTCTTGCTGCTCTCTCTCGTGTAAATTTGGTGACATGCTAGCTCATAACGTGAAGGCAATAGTGAAAACCATGCTATTTAATGTCATTTGTAAGCGTATGTAAATTTGCAGATGGAGGGGGCACCATATGAAATCTAGCCCAGGGTGCCACATTATAGGACCGGCTCTGGGTGGAAACCAGGCTGTGAGCTCCTTGGGGATGTTTTGTGCTCTGCAGAGGCATCGAGAGGTTTAGTAGCTCTGAAGAAAATTAATTCCAGATAATTCTTCTTAATGGATGAAAGAGTATCTTCATTTTTCAACATTTTCAGGATGTATTTGGAATTATTGTGCCGAAACAAGGTGAAATATTGCAGCTGCCATGTCAGCATGGTTTCAAAAAGTTTTACCTTGGTAGACCTTTCTAAAACTTTTAAGGGGCTCCAAGCATCCTATAAATATTTTTTCCTTGAGTCGTTCTAGTCAACGCACAAAAAGCTCTTCAGCCTTCAGAGTTGCATCTTTTTTCCAGTCTGGTGCCCTTTGGCAACAGGTGGAAGAGGCGGTGTGCTGGATGGTGTGAGTCCTTCAGGATGCAGCAGGCTATTCTGTGGCAGTGGGACCAGTGCAGCTCCTCGTCCAGATCCATTGTGACGGTTGTTGCACGTGTGGGAAGGTTTTGATAGGGGATGAAGTGGGCGTGGGCAGGCTAGCTGTCACACTCCTCTCCCCGAGAGAAGCATGGACATAGGAGGCTTACTCTTTCGGATGCTTTGTCTGCATTACATCCACATCTGAATCAGAGGTGGGGAATACAAAATATTCTCCTCCTCACTGTCCTACTCGAATATCTCCAGACCTCGTCGGCACTGTTCCTGGTCCACAGCTGTAGGGTAGCATGGCTTAATTTGAGCATGGCTTAATTTTTGTTGAAGGAGTGATGGCGTCCCTCCCAGAGGAGGGTTTGCCTCTTCCCTCCATCAAACAAGGCGTTCGGGTGGTGGCTGACCCCCGGTACTCTGTGGAGGACGTTCTCCTGGCTATTGGAGATGTGGGTCATATCTATCATTTGTATGGCTCCAGGATGAACAAGGCCCTGGTGGCTTTTCTCCATGAGGAGAAGATGGTTCATTCACTGGTTGAGCAGGGAATCATACTAGAATATCAATATGTACCGGTGATACCGCTGTTTGTCCCGTCCACCTGGGTCACTGTGTCCGGGGTTCCCCCGTTCATCCCCAACCAGCTGCTGGAGAACCAACTGACCCGCTTCGGGAAGTTCTCTTAGCGGCTTCAGAGAAATCAAATTAAACTGCAAAAATGACAAACTGCAGCACGTCCAGTCCCTCTGCAGACAGGTGTTCATGTACCTGAATGACCCGGAACAGATGCTGGAGGTGTCATTTAAAGTAAAGTACAGAGAGGGTTGCTACACGCTGTACGCCACCTCGGGGAGCATGAAATGTTTTGAGTGCAGGGATGTCGGACATAAACATCTGGCGTGTCCGCACAGGGAGCAGCCTGCAAGCAGCGGTGGCTCCGTGGAGCTGCTGTGCCGGCAGCCGCTCCGCAGGCAGCACCATGTGGCCCGGGCCGGAGGCTGCGGGTGCTGGGTCTCTCGGTGGGCCACTGTCAGAGCGGCTGACCCCCAGTTCCAGCGCTCTCGCTGGGTCGCAGGCAGGGGTCCTGACACCGGGTGCCGATGCGGCGCCAGAGCTGCAAGCAGAAAAGGCGGAGGGAGAGGAGGGAGAGGGGGAAGAGGAGGTAGAGAAGGCTGTATGCAGCTCTCCACAACAACAACAAAAAACAAGAGAAAGTTACAGCATGACAGAGAAATAAATACAGACAAGAAAAATAAAGAGACTGTTGAAGACTGTTGAAGACTGTTGACTGTTGAAGACAATGGACTGATTGAGACTATAACACACTGAGCACACACACACAGCTCACACTGACACCCCTAGCACACACACACACACATACACACACACCCCACACTAAAACCCGAAGCACACACACACATACACACACACCCCACACTGACACCAGTGACCTGACAGACAAACACCTGGACGACAACATGGAAGACGACGACTCCATCTTGCAGTTCTCTGACTCTCCCTCTCAGGACGACTCAGCTTCACACACATTACCAGAAACAAACGAGTTTCTGGACGAGACTTACGGATGACAATCAGTGGATAGGAAGGACATTTTTCAGACGTGGACAAATTTATTAATTCTGTTCTAAAAATTAAAAAACAGGCCTGCAACTTCCGGTCGGAGCGCAGCGAGGATGGTCGCATAGACAGAGCTGGTGAAATAAGTCGAATACCCCGTTATAAACCGATATAGTATCCTAAAGTGGAGAGATAAGGTACGGGGGAACCGCGTCTACCAGCACACCGAGTAGTCAATCAGCACAGGTATGGGCTAAAGCTAACGAGCTAGCGGAGAAATGGCGGATCTGGACACGATTTTACAAGAAATAAAAGGGTTTCGCCAGGAAAATAAGGAACAGTTAAAAACAATAACGGAGGAAATGTCGAAAGCAAACCCTAGATTGGAGGAAGCAGAGAGAAGGATTGAAGCGTCAGAGGAAAGGTTTCAAAACACGGAAGATGTCGTGTCTCAGATGCTAAAGCTACATGCTAAGCTAGAGGACACGTTGGTGGATCTGGAGAGCTGCTCCAGATGTGAGAATGTGCGGATTTACGGGGTACCGGAGGGTGCTGAGAGTGACTCGCCGTCGATGGTCACATTCGTGGAGACTTTCCTCCGGGAGGGGCTCGATTCAACTGATGAGACGACAGGCCTACAGATTGAGAGAGCCCACCGCTCGGCCGGCCCAAAGCCACCGGAGAGCGCCCCACCACGCTCCATAGTTGTGAAGTTTTTGAGCTTTAAACAGAAAGAGACGATACTCCGCAAGGCATGGCAGATGAAAGGATTCACTTGGAAGGAGAAGCAGATAAATTTGGACCACGACTATCCACCTCTTATTTTGAAGAAACGGAGAGAATATGCGGAGGTCCGTAGAGTTTTGAAAGAAAATAACATCCAATTCCAGACTCTCTTCCCGGCCAGGCTACGCGTGAGACACAAGGATGGGACCAAGATCTACAACACAATAGAGGAGGCAACGGAGGACCTGTCAAGCAGAGGATATGCTGTGACCATCGTTCGATCACCGGAGTCAATGATGGAGCAGATACAACAGCTGACATGGAGGAGGGCCAATCCACCAGCAAGAAAGGAGGGACGAGAGCTGAGCTACAAGGATAAGCTGAGAGCCTACAGGAGATCCTCGCCAGTGCCTGCTGAATCCTAAGGGTCACTAACCACTGCTTCTGTTGGTCAATTTTGAGGTTTATCTTAACATGGGTATAAACTGGTAGAGTTGAACTAAAATATACCACGGTTCGTCGGGGTTCCATTGTTTTTTGTGGACCATCACCACCATAAGGGTTCCCTCCACCAGACACGGCAGGAGGGATTCTCCCTCTGGGCCTAGTACCACTCTTTAGGCTCAATAGGGTCCGGTTAGAGGACCCCAACATAGGAAGTCATATAAACACTTTAAGTTAAGTCAAGTTCAATGTTATTTGACAATATGTTTGTTCATAGTTCTTTTGTTCTTTTTTTGTTGTTTACCCCAGGGAGGGAGGGGCTCCCTAAGTCTAGAAACGAGGTGGAGCTAGGTGTCACCTGAATGCTAAACAGATCCTTAAAGGTTGCTTCATTCAATATAAATGGCATGCTTAACCCAGTCAAACGCTGGAAAGTTTTATCAAAGCTTAAGAAAGAAAAAATTCAAATTGCATTCCTACAGGAGACTCACCTTGACAAAAATAAACATGTAAAACTAAACAAAATGGGATTTAAGCACGTATATTTTTCTTCATATGGAGGGGGAGGTGTAGAGGAGAGGTGATATTGATATCCAACACAGTGATATTTGAACACATAAATGAAAATAAAGATAGAGAGGGGAGATTTGTGTTGGTTGTTGGTAAAGTGGATGACGCGATGATGAGTCTCATGAATGTGTATGTTCCTCCTGGGAGTGACTGGCATTTTTATAGACAGGTATTTGATTCATTAACCACGAAAAGTCAGGGTATTGTGATATGTGGGGGGGACTTTAATATTCGACTAAAGCCAAAAATGGACTGCTCTAATGGGAAACCAGATGCAAAAAACATAAGTAAGAAACTTAACACGCTGATAAATGAACTGGGAATTGTAGACGTATGGAGAGAAAGAAATCCGACCAACCGGGACTATACGCACTACTCGGCGGCCCATAGAGTGTACTCTAGGATACACTATTTGTTTGCATTTAAAAAAGATTTCCACAGATTTTGGAATTGTGAAATAAGTCCTGCCACTATCTCGGACCAGAACCCAGTCTACACAACGGTGTGTCTGGAAAATAAGCCCAGGACAACTGTCCGATCGTGTCTCTGTATCCCAACGCACACGGAGGAGAGGACAAATCTCCAGGGAAGGAAGGAGAGGTGAACAGTGAGTCATAATTCTACAAACCTTGAGAATGGATTAACACAGGAGTTTATTATAAAAGACAGAAGTACTGGCCTTACAAAGATTTGCCTTATACTTAGCCGTTTAGCGCGGAGAAAAACAGCTGAGGATAAACGCGTCCGATCAGTACAAGATAGAAAAACAGAGAGAGCGAGTCTGCGGCTGCAGGCAGGAGTTCAAAACAGCGCTTCGCTCAATCCCCTCTTTCCATTGGCCACCGCTAGAAGGGGCGTCAGCAACGTAATCTCCTATTGGCGGGCCTTCACACAGACTGAACAAACTACACTACCCATAATGCATTTCAGTATTCTTCCACAACCTGCAGCTCAATAACAAGCAGGCCGCCGCCATTTTGACAGTTTAAGTAAGTCTATGCAGGAAACGTCACAGTTCGGAGGTCATGTAAACATCATAATTCTAACACAACTCTATGGAAATGAAACAGCAGTATCCTAAATAACCCTACTATCAAAGAAAAATTAAAGATTGAAGTTAAATCATACTTGGAACACAATGATAACAGGGAGATGGCAACACTAGTAGTTTGGGACGCATTGAAGGTGGTAATAAGGGGCAAAATAATATCAATCGCTTCATATGAAAAGAAACACAGACATCAGACCCTTAAAATTCTTGAAGATGAACTGAATAGACTCCAAAAAGAACATTCGACAACCCTAAAAGACGAGACCAAATGCAAAATTGTTAAAATAAGAAAAGAAATAGATGAAATAAATCCGCAGGAAATACAGAAAAAAATGCTGTTTAAAAAACAACAGTACTATGAAACAGGATCAAAATCACTAAAGCTTTTATCATACAAGTTACGTAAGCAACAAGCTGAAAGAACAATATATAAAATTAGAAATCCAGAAACAAACAATATACAGTGCAGCCAAGAAGAAATCCGATCGAGCTTTGAAAATTTGTATAAAAAATTATGCTCCCAATCACAATTGAGCGAAGACCAGCACATTGAAGCCTTTTTATCCTCGATAAACCTACAAGAGGTCACGGAAGATCAAAATAAGAAATTAATGTCGGCAATAAAAAAGGAAGAAATAAAAACAGCCATTGGGAGATAAAAAGCAGGGAAATCCCCAGGAACGGATGGGTTTACCCCGGAGTGGTACAAAATAATGTAAGATAATTTAATCCCAACACTACTAAAAACATTCAATTGGGTGCTGGAAAATAAAAAGATCCCCCCCTCATGGAGAGAGGCAGTAATTTCTATTATTCCAAAAGAGGGAAAAGATAAAGTAGATTGTGGAAGCTATCGTCCGGCTAGTGTTTTAAATATAGACTATAAACTGTTCACCTCCATATTGTCAAGAAGACTGGAATTGATTTTGCCAAATTTAATACATAAGGACCAGACCGGCTTCGTTAGACAAAGGCAAACACAGGATTACATTAGAAAGACACTGCACATCATGAGACAAGTTACACAACAAAAATTAGAGACCCTCATAATAAGCCTGGATGCAGAGAAAGCTTTTGACTCGGTGAGATGGTCATTTTTATATAAAGTATTGTCCAAATTTGGTTTCCATCAAAACATAATAGAAGTAATGGTGGCTCTGTATGATGAACCACAAGCTAAGGTTAAAATAAATGGTAACCTAACTAATTCATTCATATTGGAAAGAGGTACAAGACAGGGATGCTGTTTGTCGCCGCTCCTCTTTGCTTTGTTCATAGAACCCCTGAGCCAGTGGATACGGGAACGCTCTGACATCACGGGGGTCAAAATGCCACTGGGAGAGCAAAAACTATCCCTGTTCGCTGACGATCTGCTAATAACTATAACTCAACCCACACAGACGCTCCCAACACTGATGGAAATGTTAAGGGAATACGGACAACTCTCCGGATATAAAATAAATATCAACAAAACCCAGGTACTACCACTAAACTATGAACCCCCAACTGAAATTAGGACGGCATATGATTGGAAGTGGGAGACAAAGTACAGTAAATATTTGGGGATTTTATTACCAAAGGACTTATCTAAAATGTTTGATATTAATTATGCACCCCAAACATTGAGGAGGTGGACAGTTTCAAGTACCTGGGTGTTCACCTCAACAATAAACTGGACTGGTCCCACAACACCGACGCCCTGTACAAGAAGGGCCAAAGTGACCTCCACCTTCTGAGGAGACTGAGGTCCTTCGGAGTGAACAGGCCTCTGCTCAGGACTTTTTATGACTCTGTGGTGGCCTCTGCTCTCCACTACGCCTCCCTGTGCTGGGCCCCTGGCCCCTGGCCCCTGGCCCCGGGCCCCGGGCAGCACAGAGTGGGACAAGAACAGACTGGACAAGCTGGTCAGGAGGGCCAGCTCCGTCCTGGGCCCCTGGCCCCTGGCCCCTGGCCCCCGGGCCCCGGGCAGCACAGAGTGGGACAAGAACAGACTGGACAAGCTGGTCAGGAGGGCCAGCTCCGTCCTGGGCCCCTGGCCCCCTGGCCCCCTGGCCCCCTGGCCCCGGGCAGCACAGAGCGGGACAAGAACAGACTGGACAAGCTGGTCAGGAGGGCCAGCTCCGTCCTGGGCCCCTGGCCCCTGGACTCTGTGAAGGAGGTAAGCGACAGGAGGGTGGTAGTTAAGGCTCCTCCATCATGGACAACACCACCCACCCACTGCACGGGACTGTAGAGGAGCTGAGGAGCTCTCAGTGGCAGACTGAGACACCCTCAGTGCAGGACGGAGCAAGTCCTTCATCCCCACTGCTGTTAGACTGTACAACAGGACTGTAAAGTAACAGCAACAGTATGTGCAACAACCTCCGCATCTATGACACTTTATCTACGCCAACGCACTGCCAACACTGGTATTATTATTATTTTTTACTATAGTATGCTCATTGTACTTATCCTACACCTTGCCACCCCCCTATCATATTTTTTTTCCCTTTTATCTCATCCTACTGTATATTTTGCTTTAGAACTTGTTATACTTTATTATAGTTTGTGATTTTTATCTTATTTTTTAGTCCTTTTGATAGTCATTGTATATAAGATACCTCTAGTCTTACTGTTTGCACATTCCTTGCCTTTCCTTTCCTCATGAGTGTCCTTAAGAGCTGAATGTTACGAGTACATTTCTCCACTGTGAGATCAATAAAGGCCTATCTTATCTTATCTTATCTTATCTTATCTTATCTTATCTTATCTTATCTTATCTTATCTTATCTTATCTTAACTTCAAAGTTAAAGTCAGATATGCAGCAATGGAATGTTATTCCCTTTTTAAGTTTAGGTTCCAGGATTGAATCCATTAGAATGAATATCCTTCCTCAAATGCTTTACCTTTTCCAATGTCTGCCAATTACTATACCTTTGAAACAATTTTTAGAATGGGACAGTTTACTGTGAAGATACATATGGCAGGGGAAAAAGGCCAGGATTAAATACAAAACCCTACAACTGAGAAAAGACAAGGGGGGGTTGGGCCTTCCCTGTCTACGGGTGTATTACCTTGTGGCTCAGCTGAGACCGTTAGTGTATTTATACTCTTCATCTTATAGTGCAGGGTGGAAAGATGTGGAGGGTACAGCAGTGAGGGGAATACCAGTTGGGGCCCTAATAGCTGATAGAAAACTGCTGGATGAGCTGAAAACCCCCTACTTGAGGTTTCTCTTAAATCATGGCAGGAAATGGTCAAAATCTGTAGATTAGGAGACTTGACTAAATTAATGAGGTGGTGTGCCTATGTTGGGATCTGCAGGACCACAGAAAGTTTGTTCATTTCTGGGGAGAGACAATATTCATTTGTCATGAGACGCAGTCATGACATGAATTCTGACCCAGGAATGTGATGGCCTTTCACACCTAGAGTGGGGAAGGGGGGACATTCTCCAGGACCTTCCCCCCCCCCCTTTCTGCTCAAGACTCTCCCCCCATGCATTTAGCCAGTCATTGATTGGTTGAAGCTCTCAGGCTTTGACACCTCTGAATCCACACGTGGAACAAAGAGCCTGCGAAGCCAGGCTTCTTTCTCGCTTGCAAAGAAAACTCCAAGGAGGTGGGTTGCTGACGAGCTGCTCCCAGCAGCTCAACTCACCCAGCGTTAGCACACAGCTAACATGAGAGGCCGGCAACCAGAGGCCTTCACTCCTCAACTCTTCGACTGACCCAACCACAAGGGTCAGACCTTCCCCTGATCCAGAGACCAGCACCCAGAGTCTGATCTCCAGGGAAACCAACCAGTTCCTCCAGGACGGACCGGGGACCCTCACAGAACTTCTTTGTGTTTTTCCTGAACAAGCAGGGAAACCATCACAGACCTGAACAACCAGCTCCTCAGTCTGAACAAAGGAACAACCAGGAGCTGTAAAGAAGAACAGCTCAACTTCATCTTCTTCTCCTCGGCCTGCAGAACCAGCAACCACAGTTAGCAGGAGGTGCTAACTACAGGAGAAGACACCAGCTTCCCTCCAGCAGGACAACAACTGAACTCCTTCAAGGAAGTGGGAACAACTGGGCTTTACCTGAGATTAGTTAAACCTGATGCTATGATAGAACTGTTTAACTTTATGAAGATGTGTTGATTCTGTTACAGTGATTGAGTTCTATAGATAATGATATTAGGAGCAGTTATCAACCTGTAAACCAACGTTAGCTCTGCCACAGACACAGGGTCTGCATGCTAATCTGCTTTACTAACTAGTTAACTCACAATCCTACACATATCACATCAAAGACAACATCACACAGTAACTGAACACCATCTGACGACTCCTGACGTTTTACAAAACAAGTCTCATTCACATCAAGTCATTCTAGAAATGGTCCTTTAGCAGAGACACACCAGAAGCAGATGCTACGGCTAGCTTCTATTGTTCTTTTGCTATCAGCACATGGCCGAGACCCAGGACAGACTTCCTGTTCTCTGATAACCTCCATTTGGAATGTAGTTTCTTGTGATCCGCCATCTTGTTTTGTAGTTCCATCACACACACACACTCCCTCCAACTCTCTCTCTCTCTCTTTCTCTCTCCACACACACACACACACACACACACACACACACACACACAGCTGTATATAGGTAGTTAGAATCTGTGTTTTATTTGTTTTCATTGTTAATAAATATAATTTTTGGAATCATACTTGCTGTTTTATTAATGAGCACAAAGGAGAATGAAATGTCGACTCTTCTGTGTCAAGAACTCCAAAATCCTTCAACCTTGACTGTTAATTCTGGTAATTGTAATTAATTTAACTATTAATTCAAATTCCTGATTAACTGTTTAGTATATCTTATGAGACTGATAGAACTGAATTGACTATCATTTCCTGTTAAGACAGGTGGAGCTCCGAGGTTCTGATACACATCAGATTAAATTTCAATATTATTAATTACTATCTTTGATAATTATTAATCATTATCGATAGCCAACCAAAACATAAATAGTGATCCATATGACGTAGTAAATACCTACATAATGGTCCCAACACCTACGATTCGGATTTCAAACCAAACAAAATTGACAGTAGATTTACAAATTGGGCCTTAAAAGGTTTGACTACATATTATTCATTCACCAATAATGGTGTCTGTCCTCCACGAGTTCTGCAGATGTGGCGCGCGCATTCCTTTCTGCTTGGGTCTTGCGCTTTGGTACCCTGTCAGATATCACCTCGGACAGGGGCCCCCAGTTTGTGTCAGAACTTTGGTCTGTGATGGCGGGGTCTCTGGGTGTGCAGGTACATCGTACCACTGCATACCACCCTCAGGCTAGTGGCTTGTGTGAGCGTTTTCACCGGTCCCTTGCGTGCCGCACTGTCTGATGGTAACTGGGTGGACCGTTTGCCTTGGGTAATGCTGGGGTTGCGTTCGGCCCCGAAGGCGGATCTAAATGCGTCGCCTGCCGAGCTCGTGCTTTGTCAGCCGCTTCGTGTTCCTGGGGAATTTTTGCATGTGAGTTCTGTGCCGCGACCCCGGTCAGACGTCGGCCCATTTTCCTCCAGCGGCTTTTTGGCCCCGGGCCCCATTCACCACTGTTTTCCACGGTCGTTTGTTCCGGCGGAGCTTAATTCGGCCCGTTTTGTTTTCGTGTGACATGACGCTCACCGCTCGCCCTTGCAAGCCCCGTATGATGGCCCCTTTAGGGTCCTGGAGAGGGGTCCTATGGTTTTTGTGCTGGATATGGGGGGGCGTAGGGAGTGCATTTCGTTAGACAGGCTGAAGCCCGCTTTCGTGATGGCTGATGAGGTCATGTGTCCTGCCCAGGTTCCCCGTTGTGGTCGTCCTCCTTCAAGACCCCCAGTGTTTTCTCCTCCTCATGGACGCCCTGCTCGCCGAGTTTCGCCTGCGGTTTCACCTGAGGGACAACGCAGCCGTTATGGCCGACCGTTAAAGCCTCCTGTGAGGTACTGACTGGTTTCCCAGATGTGCCTTCTGGGTGTTCGGGGGGGAGGCTGTGTGGCGGCCATTAGGACTCAGGCCTCTCACCCAGTAGGATTATGGGAAAAGGGGCGGGGTTTGAGTTATCCTGCGCCCGGGTTGTTGCCGTACTGTTTAGTTGAGTTTTGGCTGAATAAAGACGTGTTCTTACCTTCAGCTCTGACTCATACTTCATCGTGCCACAGTAGTACGATTATGTTCTCGTGAAATACAAACTTTATTCTAAAAACACACCAACTATCTAGTTTTGAGCCAAAACTGATGAAAGTGAAAAAAAGTCAATCAAATGTATCTTGTGTGGAGGATCTTTACGGCCACGTGATGACATGAAAATAGCAGTTAATCCAGTAAATAAAACAGGTTGAAACTGAGTGAAACTGCTCAAGTCCATCATGTTTAAACTTGAATAGTGAAAGTACAATTATGTTGTCGTGAAATACAAACTTTATCCTAAAAACACAGCCAGTATCTCTTCTGGAGCACGCTTTGGGCCAAAGCTGATGAAAGTGAAAAAAATAATTTAAATGATTGAAAGTGGTTGAAACTCATTTAAATATCCAAATCCATCATATTTTTGCTGGAGTGAAAGTACAAGCTTGTTCTGGTTTTATAAAAACTTTATTCCAAAATCACACTCTGTATCTCATCTATTCGGCCACAACTGATGAAATAACAATAGGAGTCCATCCAATAAATAAAGCAGGTTGAAACTGAGTGAAACTGCTCAGTCCAGTAGGACAGGTGTGGGGAGTTTATCGGCGGGGGGGGGGGGGGGGGGGGGTGCAGCGCTCACATCCAGGAGAATTGAAGAAAAAAACCAACCTCAATGACAGGGTGTCTGGAATCCGAAATGTAGATTAGATTTGTTTTCGTTCAGGCGATTCAGCTTTATCTTTCCTTGAGTGTCTCTGGTCTTCATGCTGCTCCAAATCGTGCCCATATTTTTAGCATTCCAGCCAAGATGGTTCCAATTTTGCGTAAACTTTCAAGAGTCATGTCTTGAGTTTGTTTGTCATATGAGTCTGAGCGTTCAAAGCTCGGCACAGTCCCTCAGTGACGATAGGCAGCCTTCCCAATGTGGCTGCCCGCATCTTCTCAACTTTGCAATAGATCAGAAAGCCGCCAGCCCCAATCAGCGGCATACCTGCTATCATGAATCCCAATATGTAGAGGCCCTCCACATCCTCCATGGAAAGAATGGCCAAACACAGGGACCTCCAGGAACCCCAGGAATCCAGCATGTATCCGGCTGCAAACGTCTCATCGGGACATGCAGACTCTCCTTTGCTTGATCGTCGTGTCGTAAAAATTTTCTCGATCGCATTGAGAGACCAGTTGATCAATTCCATGGTTCCGGTTAAATTCGGATGTGGGAGTGAAGAGAAGCTCTTGTTAGATCTGACATGAGACAGTACAGGACGGGAGCAGCAAGCGGGGAAGACGAGGAGGAGAGGGGAGAAGAGAGAAGCGTCCACCTTCACTGAGAGCCGGAAGAAGAGCTTTCCTCTTGTTGTCCTTTTTTCCCTCAAACTTTCTATGCAATTTTGTTGTACCTGTTACAATGACATAAAGTCAATTCTGATTCTGATTCGCTATATGTTGGTTCAATGCACTCACTGATTGGAAATGACTCCAGTAAGCAGCACTCTGAGAACCAAGTGTTCTTCTGGGGAGATATGGGACTAATCGATCTTTAAGATATGATGGGGCCTGGTTGTTAAGAGCTTTATAGGTCAGAAGAAGGATGTTAAATTCTATTCTAGATTCAACAGGGAGCCATTGAAGAGAGGTTAGTATTGGAGTGATGTGATCTCTGAGGCTGGTCCTTGTCAGGACTCTCGCTGCAGCATTTTGAATTAACTGAAGACTTTTTAAGCAGTTATTTGGACACCCTGATACTAGGGAGTTACAATAGTCTACTCTCCAAGTAAATGCATGGATTAGTTTTTCAGCATCACTCTGTCAATATAGTCTTGATTTTAGAGACATTAAGCAAATGTAAAGCTAAAGACAAGATGGTAAAGAGTGGCAGCAGTGCAGCTACACACTACTATCAGGTGAAAACAGGAAGTTATAAGCTTACTACACCATCACCAGATGCATTCAGACTCTCTTATTCATCATGTATGGTTGGTTAGCCCGTGAGAGCTTGTTAGAACTTTCTCCCACTGGCTATGAGGACCTCTGCCTCAAGCCTTGTGTGACCTGAGCCCATCAGGATGTTGATGATGATCTGAAAAACACTGACATGGTCCATGTAGATAGGTTCCAAAAGACAAAAAATATTGACCACTCTATTTCTATGATGTCCTCCAATTGATTGATCATCTTACTTCTGGGAGCATTACGTCAAAAACATAACGGATGAGTCTCAGGTCCTTCTTCTTGACTCCTGTGACCTCCTCCATCTCTTTCAGTAGCTTGACGATCTGTTGCAATACAGATGAATAAAAGTAAACAAATCGAGCTTATGTTATGTGAAAACTCTCAAACTTGATTGAAGAGATATTTCATTACCTGCTGGGCACTGAAAGGCAACATCTTCATGATGACGTGCTTCTTGAGGGCAGGTGATGCAGACAAAATCTTCCAGAAGTATACTCTATTTGAACGGACCCTCGAGTCCATGCGATCCTCATGGCCGCTCTGAAGGCAAAGAGTGAAGAGAGAAGAGAGAACATATATTAGCACAAGAGAATAGAATCACTAACAGCACAGTTTGTTTCACTCACCTTGAGCTACTCTCTGGAAAACACAGTCAGGTTCCCCCACCTCCTTCAACAGTCTCAATTAGGGATGCTCGATATTGGCTTTTCTACTGATATCCGATATTCCGATATTGTCCAACTCTTAATTTCCGATACCGATATCACCGATACCGATATCACCGATACCGATATCACTGATACCGATATCTGCTGGCTTTTTACATCAAAACTGTTCGGTAACAACAACATAAAATATCTCCTACTGTGGAATTAACACATTATGCCTAATTTAATTGTGACGCCCCACTGGATGCATATGTGAATCAAACATGGCTTTCCAAATGTACACACTGAGAAAAATAAGAGAACAACAACTTAAATTATGGAAAAAAGTGCCATATTTATTTAGTGTTAGAGAGAAACCTCAACAACAAACTCAACAACACCACAGACAATATAAAAAAAAGGAAGAGGCATATCTTCAGTCCATTAGTTGTAAACAGTCAATGAATGAATAACTGGACATAACTTGTCAAATAATAGACTCAAACTGGCTCAATCTCTTTTAAGAGTAACACAATAGTGCAAATATAAACAAGAAAGGCACAGAAATGCTCACAAAATTAAAACAGCCCTCCTTTAAAGTGCAACAAAAACAAAGACTGAAGTTGACTCGTCCATATAACTGATCTATTTCTTTCCCCATGTCCTCATGTGTAAGAGGGAGATTGTTCTGTATGAATACAAGCGTCTCAGCATCTCAGCAATGTATGAGATTTCTCTTCTCATCAATGATGTGGGCACCAGTGCTGAACACTGGTTCACCGTCAACACTGGTGCGGGGTGCAGTCAGGTACTGGTACCAGTGCTGAACACTGGTTCACCGTCAACACTGGTGCAGGGTGCAGTCAGGTACTGGTACCAGTGCTGAACACTGGTTCACCGTCAACACTGGTGCAGGGTGCAGTCAGGTACTGGTACCAGTGCTGAACAGTGGTTCACCGTCAACACTGGTGCAGGGTGCAGTCAGGTGCTGGTACCAGTGCTGAACAGTGGTTCACCGTCAACACTGGTGCGGGGTGCAGTCAGGTACTGGTACCAGTGCTGAACACTGGTTCACCGTCAACACTGGTGCGGGGTGCAGTCAGGTACTGGTACCAGTGCTGAACACTGGTTCACCGTCAACACTGGTGCGGGGTGCAGTCAGGTACTGGTACCAGTGCTGAACACTGGTTCACCGTCAACACTGGTGCGGGGTGCAGTCAGGTACTGGCACCAGTGCTGAACACTGGTTCACCGTCAACACTGGTGCGGGGTGCAGTCAGGTACTGGCACCAGTGCTGAACACTGGTTCACCGTCAACACTGGTGCGGGGTGCAGTCAGGTACTGGTACCAGTGCTGAACACTGGTTCACCGTCAACACTGGTGCGGGGTGCAGTCAGGTACTGGTACCAGTGCTGAACACTGGTTCACCGTCAACACTGGTGCGGGGTGCAGTCAGGTACTGGTACCAGTGCTGAACACTGGTTCACCGTCAACACTGGTGCGGGGTGCAGTCAGGTACTGGTACCAGTGCTGAACACTGGTTCACCGTCAACACTGGTGCGGGGTGCAGTCAGGTACTGGTACCAGTGCTGAACACTGGTTCACCGTCAACACTGGTGCGGGGTGCAGTCAGGTACTGGTACCAGTGCTGAACACTGGTTCACCGTCAACACTGGTGCGGGGTGCAGTCAGGTACTGGTACCAGTGCTGAACACTGGTTCACCGTCAACACTGGTGCGGGGTGCACTCAGGTGCTGGTACCAGTGCTGAACACTGGTTCACCGTCAACACTGGTGCGGGGTGCACTCAGGTGCTGGTACCAGTGCTGAACACTGGTTCACCGTCAACACTGGTGCGGGGTGCAGTCAGGTGCTGGTACCAGTGCTGAACACTGGTTCACCGTCAACACTGGTGCGGGGTGCAGTCAGGTGCTGGTACCAGTGCTGAACACTGGTTCACCGTCAACACTGGTGCGGGGTGCAGTCAGGTGCTGGTACCAGTGCTGAACACTGGTTCACCGTCAACACTGGTGCGGGGTGCAGTCAGGTGCTGGTACCTGTGCTGAACACTGGTTCACCGTCAACACTGGTGCGGGGTGCAGTCAGGTGCTGGTACCAGTGCTGAACAGTGGTTCACCGTCAACACTGGTGCGGGGTGCAGTCAGGTGCTGGTACCAGTGCTGAACAGTGGTTCACCGTCAACACTGGTGCGGGGTGCAGTCAGGTGCTGGTACCAGTGCTGAACAGTGGTTCACCGTCAACACTGGTGCGGGGTGCAGTCAGGTGCTGGTACCAGTGCTGAACAGTGGTTCACCGTCAACACTGGTGCGGGGTGCAGTCAGGTGCTGGTACCAGTGCTGAACAGTGGTTCACCGTCAACACTGGTGCGGGGTGCAGTCAGGTGCTGGTACCAGTGCTGAACAGTGGTTCACCGTCAACACTGGTGCGGGGTGCAGTCAGGTGCTGGTACCAGTGCTGAACAGTGGTTCACCGTCAACACTGGTGCGGGGTGCAGTCAGGTGCTGGTACCAGTGCTGAACAGTGGTTCACCGTCAACACTGGTGCGGGGTGCAGTCAGGTGCTGGTACCAGTGCTGAACAGTGGTTCACCGTCAACACTGGTGCGGGGTGCAGTCAGGTGCTGGTACCAGTGCTGAACAGTGGTTCACCGTCAACACTGGTGCGGGGTGCAGTCAGGTGCTGGCACCAGTGCTGAACAGTGGTTCACCGTCAACACTGGTGCGGGGTGCAGTCAGGTGCTGGCACCAGTGCTGAACAGTGGTTCACCGTCAACACTGGTGCGGGGTGCAGTCAGGTGCTGGCACCAGTGCTGAACAGTGGTTCACCGTCAACACTGGTGCGGGGTGCAGTCAGGTGCTGGCACCAGTGCTGAACAGTGGTTCACCGTCAACACTGGTGCGGGGTGCAGTCAGGTGCTGGCACCAGTGCTGAACAGTGGTTCACCGTCAACACTGGTGCGGGGTGCAGTCAGGTGCTGGTACCAGTGCTGAACAGTGGTTCACCGTCAACACTGGTGCGGGGTGCAGTCAGGTGCTGGTACCAGTGCTGAACAGTGGTTCACCGTCAACACTGGTGCGGGGTGCAGTCAGGTGCTGGTACCAGTGCTGAACAGTGGTTCACCGTCAACACTGGTGCGGGGTGCAGTCAGGTGCTGGTACCAGTGCTGAACAGTGGTTCACCGTCAACACTGGTGCGGGGTGCAGTCAGGTGCTGGTACCAGTGCTGAACAGTGGTTCACCGTCAACACTGGTGCGGGGTGCAGTCAGGTGCTGGTACCAGTGCTGAACAGTGGTTCACCGTCAACACTGGTGCGGGGTGCAGTCAGGTGCTGGTACCAGTGCTGAACAGTGGTTCACCGTCAACACTGGTGCGGGGTGCAGTCAGGTGCTGGTACCAGTGCTGAACAGTGGTTCACCGTCAACACTGGTGCGGGGTGCAGTCAGGTGCTGGTACCAGTGCTGAACAGTGGTTCACCGTCAACACTGGTGCGGGGTGCAGTCAGGTGCTGGTACCAGTGCTGAACAGTGGTTCACCGTCAACACTGGTGCGGGGTGCAGTCAGGTGCTGGTACCAGTGCTGAACAGTGGTTCACCGTCAACACTGGTGCGGGGTGCAGTCAGGTGCTGGTACCAGTGCTGAACAGTGGTTCACCGTCAACACTGGTGCGGGGTGCAGTCAGGTGCTGGTACCAGTGCTGAACACTGGTTCACCGTCAACACTGGTGCGGGGTGCAGTCAGGTGCTGGTACCAGTGCTGAACACTGGTTCACCGTCAACACTGGTGCGGGGTGCAGTCAGGTGCTGGTACCAGTGCTGAACACTGGTTCACCGTCAACACTGGTGCGGGGTGCAGTCAGGTGCTGGTACCAGTGCTGAACACTGGTTCACCGTCAACACTGGTGCGGGGTGCAGTCAGGTGCTGGTACCAGTGCTGAACACTGGTTCACCGTCAACACTGGTGCGGGGTGCAGTCAGGTGCTGGTACCAGTGCTGAACACTGGTTCACCGTCAACACTGGTGCGGGGTGCAGTCAGGTGCTGGTACCAGTGCTGAACACTGGTTCACCGTCAACACTGGTGCGGGGTGCAGTCAGGTGCTGGTACCAGTGCTGAACACTGGTTCACCGTCAACACTGGTGCGGGGTGCAGTCAGGTGCTGGTACCAGTGCTGAACACTGGTTCACCGTCAACACTGGTGCGGGGTGCAGTCAGGTGCTGGTACCAGTGCTGAACACTGGTTCACCGTCAACACTGGTGCGGGGTGCAGTCAGGTGCTGGTACCAGTGCTGAACACTGGTTCACCGTCAACACTGGTGCGGGGTGCAGTCAGGTGCTGGTACCAGTGCTGAACACTGGTTCACCGTCAACACTGGTGCGGGGTGCAGTCAGGTGCTGGTACCAGTGCTGAACACTGGTTCACCGTCAACACTGGTGCGGGGTGCAGTCAGGTGCTGGTACCAGTGCTGAACACTGGTTCACCGTCAACACTGGTGCGGGGTGCAGTCAGGTGCTGGTACCAGTGCTGAACAGTGGTTCACCGTCAACACTGGTGCGGGGTGCAGTCAGGTGCTGGTACCAGTGCTGAACAGTGGTTCACCGTCAACACTGGTGCGGGGTGCAGTCAGGTGCTGGTACCAGTGCTGAACAGTGGTTCACCGTCAACACTGGTGCGGGGTGCAGTCAGGTGCTGGTACCAGTGCTGAACAGTGGTTCACCGTCAACACTGGTGCGGGGTGCAGTCAGGTGCTGGTACCAGTGCTGAACAGTGGTTCACCGTCAACACTGGTGCGGGGTGCAGTCAGGTGCTGGTACCAGTGCTGAACAGTGGTTCACCGTCAACACTGGTGCGGGGTGCAGTCAGGTGCTGGTACCAGTGCTGAACAGTGGTTCACCGTCAACACTGGTGCGGGGTGCAGTCAGGTGCTGGTACCAGTGCTGAACAGTGGTTCACCGTCAACACTGGTGCGGGGTGCAGTCAGGTGCTGGTACCAGTGCTGAACAGTGGTTCACCGTCAACACTGGTGCGGGGTGCAGTCAGGTACTGGTACCAGTGCTGAACAGTGGTTCACCGTCAACACTGGTGCGGGGTGCAGTCAGGTGCTGGTACCAGTGCTGAACAGTGGTTCACCGTCAACACTGGTGCGGGGTGCAGTCAGGTGCTGGTACCAGTGCTGAACACTGGTTCACCGTCAACACTGGTGCGGGGTGCAGTCAGGTACTGGTACCAGTGCTGAACACTGGTTCACCGTCAACACTGGTGCGGGGTGCAGTCAGGTACTGGCACCAGTGCTGAACACTGGTTCACCGTCAACACTGGTGCGGGGTGCAGTCAGGTACTGGTACCAGTGCTGAACACTGGTTCACTGTCAACACTGGTGCGGGGTGCAGTCAGGTACTGGCCCAGCAGGGAAGAGGGCCTGGTGGAGCCTCCAGTCCTCCACGGACATTTCATTCACCGGGCTTCTCCTTCTTCGCCACGAGTCCAGCGTGTTGTATTTGTTGTTGTCAAACGTCATCAAGCGCGCGCCCGTAAACGTCCCATGCTGCGTTCATGTAGACTCGGAAATTCCAATATCGGTTGTAAAAATCCGATACCGATATTTCCAAATGTTACATTTTTAAGTCAATATCGGCCGATAATATCGGCCCGCCGATATTATCGGACATCCCTAGTCTCAATGATCCTGCAGATAAAAAATACGTTGTGAAAACCAATGAAATGACGCAGCAGAAAAGTTCCACTTTGATTAAAATCAAAACAACCTGGGAATTATTGTTTCTGTGATTTAAACTATATTAATCAGCCAACTGTAGACAAGATGCAGAATCAGTTGATATTTTACTTTGACAATGTGACCATCAACCAACAGTTGATTACTAAAATCCCTTTAATGAATGTAGTGATAAGATAAGATAAGATAAGATAAGATAAGATAAGCATATAAGCATATAAAGACACAACATCCAACACAAAGAGTGCAGTATAAATATCTCAGCCAAGTGGTTCAGTCATTTCTGCCATTCTACACACATCTATTGAATAATCGTACAAACTATTGTTGTAGTACCTTGTGCTCTCATTTGTGGTGTTACATACACAGCTGGATCACTCGTCCAGATGTTTGTGGGATTTTAAGGCACAACCAACATGCAGTCTTTGCAAAGTTTGCACTGCATCTATTCCAGCATTTCCGTGTCTAGATAAAAAATCCTGCAAAACAAGAGATGTATTCACATTATTTTTGTTTAGTTTCATTTAAAATAGAAGATTTGCTCTGAAAAAATAACAAGTCATTCATCATCATTTCTAATTGTTATAACTTTCTGTTCACTTTACTGTGTTGATTTCACTGCAGTGTTTACATTATTTGACTTTTTATACTTCTCTTAACTTAGTATATTCATAGCCTGTATATATGGTACCTCAATTATTTCTATTTTTAGTGTGTGAAATTATTTTTTAAATGCAAGTGTGAAGAGAAATACAATTTCAGTTCTCTATATGTGTGGCACAGACAGACATAACATTTTACTTTATTGACAAACATCTAAATGATTCATTGCATTATGTTATACATTTTATTTAAAATTACTCTCATAACCTCTATTCTAACCATTTTCTCATGTGAATGCACTGATAAAAAGTTTCACCCCAGATAGATGCTTCCTATTTGAACGCTACAGATGTGGTTCCAGCTGCAGTGTCTTGCTGAAATAGGTTCAGAGAGATATTGAATATGGAATATGATGGGGGGGGGGGGGTTCTCCCTCTTCAATCCACTTTGCTCTGGACCTTATAAATACTCTGAGCTCTATTCACATAATATCTACCTGGATGTTCCTCCAGTGTTCTTGTGCTTCTTCAAACTGAACATGATCCATGAAACCGTGACGTAACTGAAGCAGTGACATCAGTTGTCCTTTTAAATATGGCGGCGACCACAAACACGCATGGCGGCGGCCAAAAACAAGTATGTCGACAACCACAAACGAGTATGTCGGCGCCCATAAGCCACCATTGTGATACCGCAGTGGCGAGGTTTGAGTTTTGAGAGTAGTATGGCGCTGACCGTGAGCAATAATGGCGGCGTCCACAAACAAGTCAGCGGCCGTACACCGCCATTTTTATACCGCACTGGCGAGGTTTCAGTTCTGGAGGAGCACGGTTGCATTGCGGATCATGTTCTCTTGCCTCCCACCGACAGTGACGCTGTAATTGTGCGTCGGAACAAAACATATTGCATGTAGTCAAGTCAAGTCAGCTTTATTTGTCAAATGCTGATATGTGTGACATACAGCCCAGATGAAATTTCGGTCCTCTCAGACCCACAGTGTAAATATATTAAGAGAATATAAGGATTTTAAAAGTCTATACATCTAAATCTATACACCATATAAACATATAAACAGTAAAGTGAAGTGAAGTGGTATGTACAATGTCTCTTATGAGGTAGAGTGTTCATTTTTTTGAGTGGGGGGGGGGGGGGGTGAGGGGGGTGGGCATAATGTCAGGTGCCGGAGGGGAGGGGGGGTGTAAGGGTGGCTGTGGCAGGGGGCATGTAGTACTGCCTCCCACCAACAGTGGCGCTGGGGTGGTGATTCGGATCAAAATGGCCAAACAAGATGGCGGCGGTGGATTCCCCACCGACGGCTTCTCAACTTTTTGGTCTTTCACATCACTTCCTGTATGTCGTTTCTGTGAATGTCCCTTCTGGTGCGTCAATTTGCGTCATTTCTGGTCATGCTTCTGCCTTGCACCATTTCAAGATGGTGTCAACCAGTAAACGAGTATGGCGGCGCCCGCATCACCGCCATCTTGGATTTCCCCACTGACATCTCTTGCAAGCATGAGGCGTCTACATATTTGTCTATGGAGCTCACACTCCGAGAAACATGGAAATACACACCGACAGTCGTGCGCATACAGTCAAAGGTCTGGGACGGCCTCCACATAGATCAATAACATTAGAACATTCTCAGACGTATAACAGTAGATCACAGAACATCTTAAAACAATAAATCACATCACATTCTTTTAACAGTCGATCAAATCACAGACTTAGAACGGTATAACACATCACAATCATATAACGAAAACAATCACATCACAGACTTTTAACCATAGATATAAACACTAGATACCGCACGGCCTATCAGCGCCGCCATCTTGGGGAGGTCACCCTCTTGTGCTAAACATGTGTTTCCACAGCACAAAAGGTACAGGGACGGAACAGAGCCTTACAGAGCAGTACGGCAAAGTGAAACCGGGACAAATCCGGTGCCCGTTTCCACTGCAGAAAGTAGGTTAAAACATAGGCGGGGCATAGAGCTCCGTAGATATGTAACATTGAAGGAAACTTCAGTGCAGGATAGAAGCTGGAGACAAAACAGGCTTCAACGATGCTTCTTCGTTTGGTTAAAAAATGTTTAATATCGAATAGGATGACATCAAAAAAATCAAAAGATGATGACATGACAGGGTGAGAGAAGCGACTTCCAATATGCAACTCCGACACACAAAGGAAACTCCATCGCTTATATGGTCAGCAACACATGCAAATAATTAGTTCACAACAATAAACATCACTGATACCATAGCGTCTGTGGTCTCACTTAGGACATCTCCTAACTTCCAGAAGTCCAAACAGAAGATATATGGTGTAACATTTGCCTCTGTCCGGACTCTGTCCAGAGTCTTTGGAGCCGGCCTGCATACTACAAAGAAGAGCAGCATGATAGTAAAATAAGGAATAAAACATATATGAGAAGATATAAGAAAATATACTTCAACATTACAAAAGTCGTCTCAGCCAGGCGGCAGATCTGGATCTTATGAATCCTCTGCTGTTGTTTACATCCTCCACTTTGCACTAGTTGTTTTGTTAACTTTTATTTTTTGCAGCCACAGAGCTGCAGCTGCAACTTCCGTGTTGGTCCCAATAGGGTTTCATATTTATCAAAACTCATCAGTGACAACTAAAATAACTCCAAACTCCTCTTCTCCACCTTTGACTTTTTAACAAACACCAATTTTAATAAAAACTCGCTACCCTTTCCCTCCGTCTGCGAGGATTATGCCCCCCACCTCAGAAGCAAAATAAATGACATCAGATCCAGTCTTTTACCTTTACAAACTGTACCTTTGAACTCACCTGGACTGGTTCTTCACCAGAGGAACCACTGGACTGTTTAGCTCTGGTTGATGCAGGAACACTTGGTGGAGTTTTCTCCCAAGTTAAACCAACAACTTGCCTTTTAGATCCAATTCCTACCTCACTTTTTAAGTCATTGTATGGGTTCTTTGAGGAACAGCTTGTAAACATGGTCAACTGCTCTCTTCAGACGGGTGTTTTCCCCGCCGCCTTTAAAACGGCGGTGGTGAGGCCCCTTCTGAAGAAGAGCAGTTTAGACCCCAAGGTTCTTAATAACTATCGCCCTGTATCCAACTTACCATTTTTAAGCAAAGTTTTAGAAAAAATAGTTTTTAATCAATTAAATACATTTTTACTTACAAATAACATTTTAGATTTTTAGATTTTAAATGACCTCAGGTACAATCAAGACTCCCAACAACTCACAGTCTTGATTTTATTGGATCTTAGCGCTGCTTTCGACACTGTTGATCATTGTATTTTACTTGACAGACTTAGAAATCTGGTCGACATCTCTGGTAATGTTTTTAATTGGTTCAGTTCTTATCTCACAGATCGACGCTGCTTTGTAAGTTTGGATACACGTTCCTCAGGTACCCATGAACTCCACTATGGGGTTCCCCAGGGGTCGATCTTAGGCCCAATCCTTTTTAATTTATGCATGCTGCCACTAGGGGGCGTCATCAGGAGACATGGCGTCAGCTTCCACAGCTATGCTGACGACACACAGCTGTATGTGGCCGTGTCTCCTGATGACACAAGGCCGATTGATGCCCTTCTTAACTGTAGTTTAGATATCAAGTCATGGATGGCAGCAAACTTCCTCCAGCTCAACCTGGACAAAACAGGTTTTAGTTGTAGGTCCTGAACACCAGAGAGAGAAACTTTTACCAAAACTGCTAGATTTTAATTCATCTTCATCTCTAAAGAACCTGGGCGTAACTTTTGACTCTGAGCTTAATTTGATCTCACACATCAAAAATGTCACATAGACTGGTTTTTATCATCTGAAGAATATAGCCAGACTCCGCCCACTTCTCTCTCAGGGAAACACTGAGGTGCTAATGCTTTTATCTCTTGTCGAATTGACTATTGTAACGCCCTGCTCTCTGGTCTCCCCAAGAAAACTTTATCACCACTACAACTTTTACAAAACTCTGCTGCACGAGTGCTGACGAGGACCAGAGGGGGGGCCCACATCACACCTGTTTTAAAATCACTGCATTGGCTCCCCGTTCGCTTCAGGATCGATTTTAAGGTTCTTTTATTAGTTTTTAAGTGCCTTAATGGTTTTGCACCCTCTTATTTATCCGAACTACTTTTATCATATCAACCCTCGCGGGCCCTGAGGTCCTCCGGCACCGGCCTTTTAATTGTCCCTCAAACGAGGACCAAGACTCACGGGGAGGCTGGTTCAGCTCCTATGGCCCCCGTTTGTGGAACAGCCTGCCGGGGAACCTCAGGGCTGCAGAGTCCATTGAGGTTTTTAAAAAAGGGTTAAAAACTCACCTTTTTATTCAGGCTTTTAACTGATTTTATACATGTATGTGTGTATATAGTTATGTATTTGATCAATGTATTTATCTACTTCTATTTATTTATTTATTTATTTCAGATAATTATCTAATTTTTTTTTTTTCTACCTTCTTTTTTATCTCCAGTGGTTCCTCTAGGGGGCGCTACACTGGTGGTGGCTGGTTTTGCCGCTGGTGGAGCCGTCCCATGGGTTTCCCTGCCCGGGCCCCTGGCTGGTCCCCCGCGTATGCGGTGGGATTGGCTGGTCTGCCCGGCTGGGGGAGGGGTCTGTGGGGCGGCGCCCCCTGTGGTCGGACGTTGTGCCGCCCCCAGTGTGGACGGCCCAAATGTGTCCCTTTCCTCACCTTAGTCCTCAGTGTCCTGCCATGTCTTCATATCACTAGGCATGTCTTCACCTATGGTGTGTGTCTGCATGTGTGCGTGTGTGTTCACCTGCTTTTTATTCATCTATTTTATCTTTGCACTGTTTTTAATTCTTGTTGAAGCACTTTGTGTTGCTTTAATGTATAAAAAGTGCTATAGAAATAAAGATTGATTGAATAGAGCGAACACTCCGGTGACTTGCCGCACCAGTGCGCTGCACCGGGACACGGGTTGCACTTCGCTTTCTGCCCAAATCCCGGAGCTGCCACTCAGACAGCTCCACGCCGGAACACAGAGGCTCCAAGTGTCTCTTTGCATCGCATCTGCGGTCCATCCACGCACTCGCTTTCTGCTCGACCACCGGCAGCGCGGATGCGATGTATTGCGAATGGCGGCGTGGACTCCGAGCTTTCTGTTCAAACGCGATGAATCGGCACTGACCGCCACTGCATCGCATTTGAACACAAACCTCAGACGCAATGCAGTCCCGAGCACCGGTCTCCCCCTGCCTCACATCCGCTCTTTCACGACCAACATGAAAGTTGAGCAGCAAAGAAGAGAAAAGGAAAAAAAAACCCAGCGCAAAGCTGACCACGCTAACAGCAGAGGATTCATCCAGCCCACATATTAAAATATTGATGGCGTGTACTAAATCACTGACCAATCAGCAGACGGCTCCTCAAACTCAGACCCGTACCCTGATGGAAGGGTAGTGGAAAAGCAACTGCCTTTGGAGCGGTTGTTTCCGGAAAATCACAAATTCTTGCGGTGGAAACCTGAACCGTAATGGACTATACCTCTCCATTCTCACACTTTGTGTGCGGTGGAAACAGGGCTATAGATCCCAGGCTAGAAAATCCACAAAAAACATCCATAGCTCGCTTGCTAGTCCACGTAGCAATACAAGTAATACCTCATTCTAAAGCTGAGGAAAACCGCTATCCTGTGGAAACCTCATGGAAAAATGATTGGGGGGTTTGGGGGTCTTCCACGGGATGTGGAGCGAGCTATGACTGTTTTAGTGGATTTTCTAGCCTGGGATCCATGTCTAGCATAAGCGGGCGACCTTGCCAAGATGACGGTGCTGTAGGCACGTCACAGGCAGCGCGGTGATGCATCTAGTGTTTTATATCTAAGCTTTTAACAATAACTCCCATCACATACTTTTAACAGTAGATCAAATCACAGACTTATAATAGTAGACCACAAATTAGTCACAACAATATATCACGTCACATACTTTCAATCAAATCACAGACTTATAATGGTTGATCATATCAACACCATACAGTAGATCAAAACACATATTTGTAATAGGAGGTCACATTGCAGACTTAGTAACAGTAATTCACAACAGTTGATCACATTACGTACTTATAGCAGTAGATCTATCAGACTTATAACAGGAGATCACCCCCAAGTCATATAACAATAAATCACATTGTATACTTTCAACAATAGATCATTGAAAGACATAATGATAGTTCAAATCGTTGTTCGAACAGCAGATCATTTCACAGACATTTTTCATTTATTTCATGTATTTATTTATTTGATTGGAAAATTGATAGGACTTCCTTTTTCTCCTCTTCCTCCCCCACCTGCTCTTCATCCTCCTCCTGCTCCCTCTTCCCATCCCCCTCCTTCTGCTCCGCCTCCTCAAACTCCTCATCCTGCTCTTCCTCATCCTCATCCACCCCCTCTTCCTCCTCCTTACCCTCTTCCTCCTCCGCCTCCTCCTCCTCCCCCTCCCCATCCTCATCCCGCTCTCCCTTCTCCCCTCCTCATCCTGCTTTTCCTCCTCCCCCTCCCCATCCTCTTCCTGCTCTCCCTCCTCCGCCTCTTCATCCTGCTCTTCCTCAACCACCTCCCCCTCCTCATTCTGTTCTTCCTCCTCCCCCTCTCCCCTCCTCTTCCTGCTCTCCCCCCTCCCCTTCTTCATCCTGCTCTTCCTCAACCCCCCTCACCCTCCTTCCCTTCCTCATCCTGCTCTTCCTCAACCCCCTTACCCTCCTTCCCTTCCTCATCCTGCTCTTCCTCCTCCTCCTCCTTACCCTCTTCCTCCTCCACCCCTCCCCCACCTCCTCCTCCTCCTCCTCTTCCTCTCCCCTCAGAAAAGGACCCCACCACACCAACCGGTGAGCATCCAGGGCTCGGACATCGTGCTGGTGGACCACTTCAAGTAGGTACTTGAAGTGGTCCACCAGCACGATGTCCGAGCCCTGGATGCTCACCCAGGTGGGTGTTCACCTCAACAATACACTGAACTGGACGACTCACACCGACGCCCTGTACAAGAAGGGCCAAAGTGGCCTCCACCTCCTGAGGAGACTGAGGTCCTTCGGGGTGTGCAGACCTCTACTCCGGACTTTCTATGACTCTGTGGTGGTTCTGCCATCCATTACGCTGTGGCCTGTTGGGGAGCGGGCAGCACGGACCGGGACAGGAAGAGACTGACCAGGCTGGTCAGGAGGGCCGCTCGCTGGACTCGGGGGAGGAGGTGGGACAGAGGAGGACGGTAACCAGAATGTCCTCCATCATGGACAACACACTCCACCCACTGCACCCGACAGTGGAGGAGCTCAGCAGCTCCTTCAGGCTCCGACACCCGCAGTGTCAAACAGAACGCTGCCGGAAGTCATTCATCCCAACAGCTGTTAGGATGTTTAACAACTCACTGTAAATGTCCTACATTCTTCTCATGTACCGTTTACACCTGCACTGAGTACATCCCAGTTTCTACCTATCTACACTGTGTGTAGAGCAATCCTGGCAATTTATTCTATTTTTAGAGGAATTTTCTTTTTACTGGATTGTTTTATTTTTTATTTTTATTTTTACTTATTCTATTTTTTGTGCTCTTTTTTGCTCTTGTTTAGATATTTACATATGTTTACATATTTTAATTCCTTAATTTTATAAGTTCTGCACCTTTTACCTTGAGCTGTTGTAAGTTTGTGTTTCCCCCTGGGGAGGAATAAAGCTCTCTACTCTACTCTACTCCCCCCCCTCCCCCTTCTCATCCTGCTTTTCCTCTTCCCACTCCCTCCTCCTTCTCATCCTGCTCTACCCCCTCCACTGCTCCCTCCCCTTCCCATTCTGCTCTTCCTTCTCCCCCTCCCTCTCCTCATACTGCTCATCCTCATCCCCCTCCCCCTCCTCATCCTCCTCCCCTCCCCATCCTGCTCTTTTTCATCCTTCTCCTTGCCCTCTTCCTCCACTTCTTCCCCACCTCCTCCTCATCCCACTCTTCCTCTCCCCCTCCACCTCCTCACCCTGCTCTACCTCCTCCCCCACCCCCACCTCACCGTGCTTCCCCTCCACCTCTTCCCCCACCCTGTCCTCCTCCTCCTCCTCCTCCTCCTCAGTCAGTCAGCAGGAGACACAGCGATCAGAGGAGGTGAGTTTCTTTTTTCTTTTCAGAGCTTAATGTTCCTGCAAATAGAAACATGAAATAATGTAAATGTTGTTGTTGTTGTTGTTGTTGTTGTTGTTGTTGTTGTTGTTGTTGTTGTTCCATCATTCAGGACTTTGTTGTGGTCCTGGTTCTGGTAGTTGAGCCTCTGACATTTTGACTCTGAGCAGCTGGCAAACTGGACCAAACCAGACCAGGCCAGACTGGACTGAACCAAACCAGACATGACTGGACCAGACCAGACCAGACCAGACCAGACCAGACCAGACCGGAGCAGACCAACCAGACCAGGCCAGACTGGACTGAACCAAACCAGACATGACTGGACCAGACCAGACCAAACCAGACCAGACCAGACCAGACCAGACCAGACCAGACCAAACCAGACCGGAGCAGGCCAACCAGACTGGGCCAGACAAGACCAGATCAGACCAACCAGACCGGAACGGGCCAGATCACCCAGAGCGAACCAGACAAGAGTGGACCAGACCAGACCCAGACCAGACCGGGAGAGGGGGGGGGTCCATCAGCAGGAAGCAGCAGCTCAAGTTACAATCTGAGGACCTGAGTGAAAGCACTTAGCCGGCTGCCCTCTAATTAGTCGACAGGATCCACATGGTGCTAATGGAAGCAGAGCAGCATCCGGTGTGGACATTACACAACATACTGACAATACAACACAACAACTACCCAACACAATAACTACACAACAACTGCACAACACAATAACTACACAACAACTGCACAACACAATAACTACACAACAACTGCACAACACAACAACTACAACCATACTGCACACCACAACACAACAACTGCACAACACAACAACTACAACCATACTGCACACCACAACAACAACTACATAACATAACAACTACACAACTAAATGACTATACAACTACACAACACAATTACAGAACAACACAACTAAATAACTACACTACACAATAACACAGCAGCACAACACAACTATACAATAACACAACAGTACAACACAGCTACACAACAACAACCGGCCAGAATAATGATCTTGAAAAACCAGACAGAAGACAAAATGTCACTGCTGCTGCATGAGGCTGTGATTGGCTGCTGCTGTTGTGTGAGGCTGTGATTGGCTGCTGCTGCTGCTCAGTGAGACTGATTGGCTGCTGCTGCTCAGTGAGGCTGTGATTGATTGACAGGTCCCTCTGGCTCTGCAAGATGTTGTCGTCTTCTCCAGCCCCCTCTGCCCCCCCTTCAGTTCACACCGTAACCTCTGACCCCCGACATCTCAGCTTTGAGACATACTGGAGAGAGGTGCAGAGCATCGATGAGGAGGAGGAGGAGGAGGAGGAGGAGGAGGAGGAGGAGGAGGAAGGGGAGGAAAGGAAGAATATGGATGGTAAGTGAAGGACCCATCACACCAGAACTGGGGTTTCCTGTCTCACTTCCACCTTGTCCTCAGATGTGGAGCTGGAGGAGGCATGGCTAAAAGAGGCAGGGCTATGCTCCCTACTGACTGGTGCCTCCTGCTGCTCAGAAGAGGAGGAGGCGCTGCTCTCCACATTGTCACGGAAACAAGCTGCCACAGTGAGAATGAGGCTAGACAACTACACACAAACCCTGAGGAGGAGGAGCCACCGTCAGCCAATCAGAGATGTTCGAGATGTTTTCACTGAGGTCTCACACACACACACACACACACACACACACACACACACACACACACACACACACACACACACACACACACACACACACACACACACACACAGTGTAACTTTTTTTATCAAATGTTTTCAGTCTTGTGATGACTCAGCAGAAAAAGATTTGATTCTTCGCTCTGAATCGTCTACAAGTCGATTTCACACCAAGACCATTCGCCGAAACAGACCCACGGGTACTTGTCTTCCTGCTTCCTGTCTGTTTACTTCCTGTCTGCCTCCTGTCTTTCTGCTTCCTGTCTTCTGCCTCCTGTCTTTCTGCTTCCTGTCTGTCTTCCTCCTCTTTCTGCCTCCTGTCTGTATGCGTTCTATCGGTCGGCCTCCTGTCTTTCTGCCTCCCGTCTTTCTGCTTCCTGTCTTTCTGCTTCCTGTCTGTCTGCCTCCTGTTTTTCTGCCTCCTGTCTTTCTGCCTCCTGTCTTTCTGCCTCCTGTCTGTTGGTTCTGGTCCAGGTTGGTGACGTCTGTCTCTTTCTCTCTCTGTATCACAGTGCGACCAACTCTTCCCTTGTTTGTTCTAGAAGAGCCTGCAACAGAACAGAACCATCCAGAACAGACCCTCCCAGAACAGACCCTCCCAGAACAGACCCTCCCAGAACAGACCCTCCCAGAACAGACCCTCCCAGAACAGAACCTGTCAAAACAGAACCATCCAGAACAGGCCATCCCAGAACAGACCCTCCCAGAACAGACCCTCCCAGAACAGAACCTGTCAAAACAGAACCATCCAGAACAGGCCATCCCAGAACAGACCCTCCCAGAGCAGAACCATCCAGAACAGAACCTGTCAGACCAGAACCTCCAAGAACAGAACCACACACACCTGGGCCGAGCTGATTGGCTGCTGAGAGCCACTCCCTACTCAGAGAGCATGACAGAGCACAGAAAGGGTGGGGCTTGTGTGGACTGTCTGCGTTTCTACTCAGGTGACGTCACTGAGCTGCAGGTGAGTCTGTTCTTAATGATTAATTGGCAGAAGCTGCTTATTGGCTGTCGTGACAGGTGTGTGTGTGTGTGTGTGTGTG
>NC_137668.1:1957594-1976758 GCF_963422515.1 Blennius ocellaris
GAATGACTGTAATGTATTTAAAAATGTCTTTCTTTTAATAAAAAAACAAAAAGAGTAGAGTGAGACATGCATCAGAGTGTGACAGAGTAGAGTGAGACACAGTACAGTACGACGTACAGCAGAGTGTGACAGAGTACAGTGAGACATACAGCACAGTGAGACAGAGTACAGTGAGACATACAGCACAGTGAGACATAAAGCACAGTGAGACAGAGTACAGTGAGACATACAGCACAGTGAGACATAAAGCACAGTGAGACAGAGTACAGTGAGACATACAGCACAGTGAGACAGAGTACAGTGAGACATACAGCACAGTGAGACATAAAGCACAGTGAGACAGAGTACAGTGAAACATAGCAGTGAGACCTGTTTCCATGGTTACAGGACCTGCTGGTGTTCCTACGTCAGGTGGTTGCTCATAAGGACCACAACCGAATGTCACTGTGGAACGTTTCCATGGTGATGGCCCCCAACTTGTTTTTCTCCCGTCACCATGGCAACAAGAAGTCTGTCATGAAGCCCACGGAGCAGATGGAGGAGGCTGTTGGCAGCGCCAACCTCCTGCGTGTCATGATCTCCTACCAGGACCACCTGTGGACGGTTAATGATATCATCACACTCTTCTACATCACTTCCTGTCCCCTGTGACCTCACTTCCTATTGTGTTCCAGGTGCCCTGCTTCTTGCTGGCCCAGGTGAGACAAATGAACCAGGTGTCCAATCAGAAGCAGCTCAGCCTCAAAGATAAAAGACTGCTGAGGAGATGGACCGACAAAGACCAGGACCAGGTGAGACAAGGACCAAGTGAAACCAGGATCAGGTGAAATCAAGACTAGGTGAGACCAGGAACAGGTGAGACCAGGACCAGGTTAGACCTAGACCAGGACCTAGATTTTTCTCCCACCATAGTGCAGTTCCACCACACTTTCTGTACCATACCATATTGTACCATACTGTATCAAACCATACCATACTTTACCAGCATTTATCCCGTGGTTCCACCGTACTTCCTGTGCTGGGGCTTCGCAGAACAGGTTTCCTCATGGTTCCACTGAAAAGTAGTGGAAAGAAGCTGTGACCACCGGGAACCATGTTCCTCCGTTGAGGTCATGAGCACCGAGGAATCGCTACTCTGGACTTGCTGCAGTATTTAAATATTTCATTGACAGTAACCCTCCATTGTTTACATGTACATTGCTCACTGGTTGTTTTAATTGGTTTATTGAAACATCGGTGCTGCACAGCAGGGAGTCTTTAAATGAGGAGCATACGCTCCCCTTCGTAACAGGAGGCGGGGCTTATGCAAGAGCTCCTCATCTCAGGAACAGGAGGTGGAACTTCAGTAGGAGCTCCTCCTCTCGGGAACAGGAGGAGGAACTTCAGAAGGAGCTCCTCTCCTCGGGAACAGGAGGAGGAGCTTCAGAAGGAGCTCCTCTCCTCGGGAACAGGAGGAGGAGCTTCAGAAGGAGCTCCTCTCCTTGGGAACAGGAGGAGGAGCTTCAGAAGGAGCTCCTCTCCTCAGGAACAGGAGGAGGAGCTTCAGAAGGAGCTCCTCCTCTCAGGAACAGGAGGAGGAGCTTCAGCAGGAACTGGACGCTACTATTCACCATGAGAAAGTTTAATCTGAGTCACACCGCCTACATTTTGCCATCCTGAGTGTGTGACTGTGAGTGTGTGTGACTGTGAGAGTGTGTGACTGTGAGTGTGTGTGACTGTGAGTGTGTGTGACTGTGAGTGTGTGTGACTGTGAGTGTGTGACTGTGAGTGTGTGTGACTGTGAGTGTGTGTGACTGTGAGTGTGTGTGACTGTGAGAGTGTGTGACTGTGAGAGTGTGTGACTGTGAGTGTGTGTGACTGTGAGTGTGTGTGACTGTGAGAGTGTGACTGTGAGTGTGTGTGACTGTGAGAGTGTGTGACTGTGAGTGTGTGTGAGACTGTGAGTGTGTGTGACTGTGAGAGTGTGTGACTGTGAGAGTGTGTGACTGTGAGTGTGTGACTGTGAGTGTGTGTGACTGTGAGTGTGTGTGACTGTGAGAGTGTGACTGTGAGTGTGTGTGACTGTGAGTGTGTGTGACTGTGAGAGTGTGTGACTGTGAGTGTGTGTGAGACTGTGAGTGTGTGTGACTGTGAGAGTGTGTGACTGTGAGAGTGTGTGACTGTGAGTGTGTGTGACTGTGAGTGTGTGACTGTGAGTGTGTGTGACTGTGAGTGTGTGTGACTGTGAGAGTGTGTGACTGTGAGTGTGTGTGACTGTGAGTGTGTGTGACTGTGAGTGTGTGTGACTGTGAGTGTGTGACTGTGAGAGTGTGTGACTGTGAGAGTGTGTTACTGTGAGTGTGTGACTGTGAGTGTGTGTGACTGTGAGAGTGTGTGACTGTGAGAGTGTGTGACTGTGAGTGTGTGACTGTGAGTGTGTGTGACTGTGAGAGTGTGTGACTGTGAGAGTGTGTGACTGTGAGTGTGTGTGACTGTGAGTGTGTGTGACTGTGAGTGTGTGACTGTGAGTGTGTGTGACTGTGAGTGTGTGTGACTGTGAGTGTGTGACTGTGAGTGTGTGTGACTGTGAGTGTGTGACTGTGAGTGTGTGTGACTGTGAGAGTGTGTGACTGTGAGAGTGTGTGACTGTGAGTGTGTGTGACTGTGAGTGTGTGTGACTGAGTGTCTGACAGTGTATGTGTGTGCGCGTAGGTCACAGAGTTGTATGAAGGAGTAATCAGAGTACATGCTCCCTGGCAAAGTAAAGTTTCCATGGCAATACAACTCCACGACCAGATGACGGCCAAAGACGTGACGTCACGCTTCCAGTGCCAGGACAGGTACACGCACACACACACGCACACACACACGCACACACACACACACACACACACACACACACACACACACACACACACACACACACACACACACACACACACACACACACACAGCTGCTGTGGGGTCTAATGTGTGTGTTTGTGTGACAGTGTGGTCCAGCATCTGTACGAAGTTGGAGGAAACATATGTGAGTGTCTCTCATCTGCCCATCTCTCACTGACACCTGTCTGTCTCTCTCACTGACACCTGTCTGTCTCTCTCACTGATACCTGTCTGTCTCTCTCACTGACACCTGTCTGTCTCTCTCACTGATACCTGTCTGTCTCTCTCACTGATACCTGTCTGTCTCTCTCACTGACACCTGTCTGTCTCTCTCACTGACACCTGTCTGTCTCTCTCACTGATACCTGTCTGTCTCTCTCACTGATACCTGTCACTCTCTCTCACTGACACCTGTCTGTCTCTCTCACTGACACCTGTCACTCTCTCTCACTGACACCTGTCTGTCTCTCTCACTGACACCTGTCACTCTCTCTCACTGACACCTGTCACTCTCTCTCACTGACACCTGTCACTCTCTCTCACTGATACCTGTCTGTCTCTCTCACTGATACCTGTCTGTCTCTCTCACTGACACCTGTCACTCTCTCTCACTGATACCTGTCTGTCTCTCTCACTGACACCTGTCACTCTCTCTCACTGACACCTGTCTGTTTCTCTCACTGACACCTGTCACTCTCTCTCACTGATACCTGTCTGTCTCTCTCACTGACACCTGTCACTCTCTCTCACTGATACCTGTCTGTCTCTCTCACTGACACCTGTCTGTCTCTCTCTCACTGACACCTGTCTGTCTCTCTCACTGACACCTGTCTGTCTCTCTCACTGACACCTGTCTGTCTCTCTCACTGACACCTGTCACTCTCTCTCACTGACACCTGTCTGTCTCTCTCACTGACACCTGTCTGTCTCTCTCTCACTGACACCTGTCTGTCTCTCTCACTGACACCTGTCTGTCTCTCTCACTGATACCTGTCTGTCTCTCTCACTGACACCTGTCTGTCTCTCTCACTGATACCTGTCTGTCTCTCTCACTGACACCTGTCTGTCTCTCTCACTGACACCTGTCTGTCTCTCTCACTGATACCTGTCTGTCTCTCTCACTGATACCTGTCTGTCTCTCTCACTGACACCTGTCACTCTCTCTCACTGATACCTGTCTGTCTCTCTCACTGACACCTGTCTGTCTCTCTCACTGATACCTGTCACTCTCTCTCACTGATACCTGTCTGTCTCGCTCACTGACACCTGTCTGTCTCTCTCACTGATACCTGTCTGTCTCTCTCACTGACACCTGTCTGTCTCTCTCACGGACACCTGTCACTCTCTCTCACTGACACCTGTCTGTCTCTCTCACTGATACCTGTCTGTCTCTCTCACTGACACCTGTCACTCTCTCTCACTGACACCTGTCTGTCTCTCTCACTGATACCTGTCTGTCTCTCTCACTGATACCTGTCTGTCTCTCTCACTGACACCTGTCACTCTCTCTCACTGACACCTGTCTGTCTCTCTCACTGACACCTGTCACTCTCTCTCACGGACACCTGTCTGTCTCTCTCACTGACACCTGTCTGTCTCTCTCACTGACACCTGTCACTCTCTCTCACTGATACCTGTCTGTCTCTCTCACTGACACCTGTCACTCTCTCTCACTGACACCTGTCACTCTCTCTCACTGATACCTGTCTGTCTCTCTCACTGACACCTGTCACTCTCTCTCACTGATACCTGTCTGTCTCTCTCACTGACACCTGTCACTCTCTCTCACGGACACCTGTCTGTCTCTCTCACTGACACCTGTCTGTCTCTCTCACTGACACCTGTCACTCTCTCTCACTGACACCTGTCTGTCTCTCTCACTGACACCTGTCACTCTCTCTCACTGATACCTGTCTGTCTCTCTCACTGACACCTGTCACTCTCTCTCACTGATACCTGTCTGTCTCTCTCACTGACACCTGTCACTCTCTCTCACTGACACCTGTCTGTCTCTCTCACTGACACCTGTCTGTCTCTCTCACTGACACCCGTCTGTCCTTCTCAGGTGAGCGTCGGCTGCGTCCAGACTGCATCTTATTGGACGTTTACAGAGTCAATCCTCATTGTAATTGGCTGGTGAAGCCCTGAATCATCACCACGTGGTTCATGTTGATGCAGGTTCAGTGAACTGTCTCCCCCTGCTGGCAACTGCCTGGAACGGAACTGAACTGAGAATATATAAGCAGAAACAGCCTTTTCAAGAAATTGCATATTAATGATAATCAGAAATCCTAATGAATAATGAATGAGTAGAATGTAAATGTATTTTTATCTCAATGTATTTATGCTAGTGATTGAACTGATTGATTAAAGTGATTGAACAGATTGATTAATAAAGAGATCAACTGCGATTGAACTGATTGATTAAAGTGATCAAACTGATTAAGAATCAATTTCTTCCATAAAATGACCATTGGTAGCATCCATACAGTGTTAAATAAACTGGTAAACTGCTAAATAAAGTGGGAGACAGGTCCATAAAGCAGTAAATAAAGTGGGAGACTGGTAAATAAAGTGGTAGACTGATAAATAAAGTGGGAGACTGGTAAATAAAGTGGGAGACTGGTAAATAAAGTGGGAGACTGGTCAATAAAGTGGGAGACTGGTCAATAAAGTGGGAGACTGGTCAATAAAGTGGGAGACTGGTAAATAAAGTGGGAGACTGGTCAATAAAGTGGTAATTAGTTGTAAACTGGCAAATAAAGTGGCAAAGTTGTAAACTGGTAAATAAAAGTTATAAACTGGTAACTAAAAATTATAAACTGGTAAATAATGTTTTAAAGTGGTAAACAAAGTTGTAAACTGATAAAGTGTTAAACAAAGTTGTAAAGTAGTAAATAAAGTGGTAAACAAAGTTGTAGAAGCAGTGGAGTGTAGAACATCCCCAGGATGTGTAAATAAATCAGTTTTATTCTGATAGATTGAAGTTTCTGCTCATGAAACTGAACATTAACTTTTTATAGAATCACACTTCATGTTCACCCATTCAATCTGCTGAGGTAGGGTGGAGTCCAGATGTTCTCCTCAGCTGATGGAGTTCAGATGTTCTCATCAGCTGATGGAGTCCAGATGTTGTTCCTCAGCTGATGGAGTCCAGATGTTCTCCTCAGCTGATGGAGCCCAGGTTTTGTTCCTCAGCTGATGGAGTCCAGATGTTGTCCTCAGCTGATGGAGCCCAGGTTTTGTTCCTCAGCTGATGGAGTTCAGATGTTCTCATCAGCTGATGGAGTCCAGATGTTCTCCTCAGCTGATGGAGTCCAGATGTTGTTCCTCAGCTGATGGAGTCCAGATGTTGTTCCTCAGCTGATGGAGTCCAGGTTTTGTTCCTCAGCTGATGGAGTCCAGATGTTCTCCTCAGCTGATGGAGCCCAGGTTTTGTTCCTCAGCTGATGGAGTCCAGATGTTGTCCTCAGCTGATGGAGCCCAGGTTTTGTTCCTCAGCAGCCATGGCGGCGGCCTGCAGTGTCTCTGTGTCGCTCTGCAGTGGATTCAGCTGCTTCCTCTCACTGTGCATGTTGTTCTCATGTCGCTTCAGATCTGACGCCTGGAAGTACAGAGTGAGAGTGAATACACCACCGACCCATCGTATAGCATGTAGGAGACTATAAACCACAGTCTGTGAACACGAATCCACAGTCTGTGAACACTGTAAACCACTGTCTGTGGGCACTAAGGATGTTACCTTGGCGAACGCCTTCGTACACGATGGACAGACGAACGGTTTCTCTCCTCGATGTCGCCGCTCGTGATCCTTAAGGTGAGACTTATGTTTGAAGGCCTGCAGAGACAGACAGGTGAGAGGGAGACAGTTGAGAGAGACAAGTGAGAGACAGACAATTGAGAGAGACAAGTGAGACACAGGTGAGAGAAAGACAAGAGAGAGACAGACAGGTGAGAGGGAGACAGTTGAGAGTGACAGGAGAGAGACAAGTGAGAGACAGACAGTTGAGAGAGACAAGTGAGACACAGGTGAGAGAAAGACAAGGGAGAGACAGCCAGGTGAGAGAGACAAGTGAGAGAGACAAGTGAGACACAGGTGAGAGAAAGACAAGGGAGAGACAGCCAGGTGAGAGAGACAAGTGAGAGAGACAAGTGAGACACAGGTGAGAGAAAGACAAGGGAGAGACAGCCAGGTGAGAGAGACAAGTGAGAGAGACAAGTGAGACACAGGTGAGAGAAAGACAAGGGAGAGACAGACAATTGAGAGAGACAAGTGAGACACAGGTGAGAGAAAGACAAGGGAGAGACAGACAATTGAGAGAGACAAGTGAGACACAGGTGAGAGAAAGACAAGTGAGAGACAGAAGTGAGAGAAGCAAGTGTGTGTGTATCTTAAAGAGTGTCTCAGATTCACAGTGTGTATGTCACTGTATGTATCAGAGCGTGTGTGTTACTGTATTTGTCAGAGCGTGTGTGTTACTGTATTTGTCAGAGCGTGTGTGTTACTGTATTTGTCAGTGTGTGTGTCAGAGTGCGGATGTGAGAGGCACAAGTGAGTGACAGACAGGTAAGAAAGACAAGCGTGTGTGTATCTTAAAGAGTGTGTCTCAGATTCACAGTGTGTGTTAGAGAGTGCGTATGTGTGGTTCATTGTGTGTGTGTGTATCAGTGTGTGTCAATGAGTGTTTCAGTGTGTGTGTATCAAAGTGTGTGTCAATGAGTGTTTCAGTGTGTGTGTATCAAAGTGTGTGTCAAAGTGTGTATCAGTGTATGTATGTGTGAGATTGTGTATGTCAGAGAGTGTGTCAGAGAATGTGTTTCAGTATGTGTATCAGTGTTTGTCAGTGTGTGTGTGTAAAAGAACGTGTGTCAGAGTGTGTATAAGAGAGTGTATTTGTGTGTTTTTTTTAGTTATTTGATAGGGACCGTGCATATTAATGAACATCTGGAAAACAGTGTAAATATGCCAGATTATAGCAAAAATGCTAAATGCTAATTCCCATCTGTTGTCCCACAAACAAAAAATAAAAAATACATTTACAATAAATAAATAAATTTACCGTATTTTCCGCACTATAAGGCGCACCGCATTATAAGGCCCACCTACATCAATTGACATAATTTACTACTTTGTTCATATATAAGGCGCACCGCCCTATAAGGCACATGGAATAGACCAGTGGTCAGCAACCTTTATAGCTCAAAGCCATTAAGTTACATTTTCCACTGATTCTAACACCCAGAGAGGTGCACACACTTTATTTTGATAGTCCTACCTGCAGCCTATGCCAGGAGGACACTACACACAAAACCTTCTTCACTGCTGGTTGACAACTTACAACTACCGCTAATAAACTAAACTACATGAACTAAGCAACAAAAACACAACACAACACAATTATTACCGACACCACAAACCAAATAGAACCCCCAATAATTGCATTTAAAACACCACAAACAGAAACTCCCATAATTCATTGCAGCTGTCGGCTGCACTGAGGAGCTCAGGATGCAAGGCATGATGGGAATTCATGTTTTGTGTTGTTGGAGGTTATTGTGGGTTGTTGTTGGGCTTGGTGTTGTGTTGATTGTGTTTATGTGTTTTTGTTCCCCAGTTTAGGGAGTCATTATTTCATCTAGTTTATTTTGGTTTGTTAGAATGTTGGTGTGCAACCATGAGTGATGAAGGTGTTGTGTGGAGTCTCGTCCGCACTGAAGATCCAGTTGTCAAAATAAAAGCCTCTGGTTGTTCAGCTGTCAAATAGCATCTTGAGTAGAGCAATTCTTCCATATATAAGGCGCACTGGCAGCTTTTGAGAAAATTTGAGGTATTTAGGTGCCTTATAGTGTGGAAAATACAGTACAAAAATTACATACTGTATATTAAATAGCAGACAGTTAAACGTGTTCACAGACTTGGCTTTCTTTCATCCACAGTTTAAGGTGCAGTTTAAAAGTTGACGTGTGGTACATTCTCTTATTGTGAAGGGAAGACTGTTCCACTAGTGACTCCCTTTGACAGACAGCACATTCAGTCTGTGTGGCACCTCACAGTCCCCGTGAGCAGGGGCCCTGGTGCCCATGCCCCTCACCGCCTTAGGTTTAATAAAATCCTTTAGTGGAGGAGGAGCAAGTCCATGTAAAACTTTCAATATAAAACAGGATTTTTTTAAATGAACAAAGTTATTGAAATTAAAAAGATTATGCTTCTCTAAAATCCTAGAGTGGTAAAATGAGTTTGGTTTTCAGTCCTAGATTTTTCTAGCTTTTATAAAAAGAGATTGGCTAGGTTTTATTGTGGTGTCAGCAGCAAGTGACCAGGAGGTGATACAATACTCAATGTGGAATATAATCATAGTGTGCAAAAACATCTTTGCAGCATTTAGGGTCATAAAAGGCCTAATGCGTCTAAAATTCTGTACATTAAAATTGACTGTGTGTGTGAGCCGTTTGATGTGCTTTTTAAAAGTTCAATTTGGGTCCAGAGTGAAGCCTAGGTTTTTAAATTTGCTCACTAGGCCAAGCTCGACGCCATCCAGGTAAACATTAGACTGCTGGAGATGGCAAGGACTTTTACTGGACATCATGCCAACAGTTTTTTTGTATTCAGTTGTAAGTGTGAGGCCATGACCCAGTTGTGAATACGGGCCATTGCTGAAGTTAAAATTTGAGAGGCCTCCTGTGGTGTTTTTGCTTTGGTAGAAACGACAGCATCATCGGCATACATTTGAATATTTAAGTCGGGGCAAACATCAGCTAAATCATTTATATAAATAGAAAATAAAATAGGTCCCAGAATGCTGCTTTGGGGGACACCTGCTGGACACTTGCGATATTCTGATTTGTTGCCAGAGATGGATACACATTGTAGTCTGTCAGATAAGTATGATTTGAACCAGTGCATTGTTTCTTGTGATAAATTGAATGTGGACAGTTTTGAAAGGAGGATATGGTGATTTACTGTATCAAAGGCCTTCTTGAGGTCTAGGAAAACAGCCCCATACACAACCATTTCTATCAAGAAGACCTATGATCTTCTCCACAAACAAACAATTTGTGAACTCTGTTGAATGATAATTACGGAAACCAAACTGCATGGGGTGTAGGATTATTAGATTAGATTAGATTAGAAGCTTTATTGTCATTGTACATGGTACAACGAAATTGCGGTGTAGCTACAGTAGACACACAGTAGACATACAATGGAACACAGCAGCCATTCTCACATTCAGCATTCATTCATCTCAGCAGACACACCATATATACAGAATAACCTAAACATTCACACACACATTCAGCTCTCATACAGACCCGCTCACACACACCCAGATGAGTGAGTAAGTGAGGACATTAGTGCAGTAAGGTGTAAAAAAGAAACATACCGATAATAAGTTATAGAACATACAAAACTAGCTACTTGAGGTACCTTGGCTGAAATCTGTGTCCAGTGTTCAGACGTTCATTCAGTTGTTTTGCTACCCACTTTTCAGAATTTTTAGAGATTGAGTGGAGTATGCTGATTGGTCAATAACTAGAAAACTCTGTTTTATCTCCAAATTTAAAAATAGGGCTGGTCAACTTCCATGCTGTGGGCACAACACTTTCTTTAAGAGATACGTTTATCAGATGAGTGATGGGCACAGCTCAGGAATCTTTATGTTGTTTAAAAAAAACATGTGTTCATTCCAAAGGCATCTTTGGATTTTGAGCATTTTAGGGAGTTGATGATGTTAAGTACTTATGTGCTAGATATTTTTTCAATATTGAAGACTGCATGATTAGGATTAGCAGGCTGGATGGTGCAGTCGGATGGAGAAAACTTCAGAGCAATTTCATTGACAGAGTTGAAGAAGTATTCATTCATTTCTGTTGCTATAACAGCATGATTTATAGAAACACCATTTAATTTTATTTCAATGTTTTCTGTGCTGCCTGCCTCATAATTTATTTATGTTTTTCCATATTGATTTAATATTACCGTTTCCATCCTCAATAATGTTGATGTAGAAATTTGCTTTTGCTTTTCGAACTATGCTTGTTACTTGGTTTCTGCTTGAGGTAAATAACTGCCTATCTGGGTGTCAGGCTGTGTTTCACTGTGTGCGTGTGTCAGTGTGTGTGTCAGAGAGTGTGTGTATCAGAGTGTTTGTCAGATTGTGTGTGTCTGTGTGTGTGTGTCAGAATGTTGGTGTGTGCATGTCAGAGTACGTGTCAGAGTGTGTGTGTATCAGTGTCTTTGTGTATGTGTTAGAGTGTGTGTTAAAAGTGTGTGTGTCAGAGAGAGAGTGTGTGTGTGTGTGTGTGTGTGTGTGTGTGTGTGTGTGTGTGTGTGTGTGTGTGTGTGTGTGTGTGTGTGTGTGTGTCTGTGTGTTTGAGTTTGTGTATGTCCGAGTGTCAAAGTGTGTGGGTCAGAGTGTGTCTATTAGTGTGTCTGTTGGGATCTCACAAGACCACAGAAAGTTCGTTTCTAAGGAAAGACAATTTTCATATGTCATGATACATGAATTCTGACCCAGGAATGTGATTGTCCATCACACCCAGTGGGGGGACCTTTTGCCACAGACTCCTCCCCCGCTTTCTGCTGAAAAGACGCTTCCCCCATGCACTCAGCCAGTCACTGATTGGTTGAAGCTCTCAGGATTCGACACCTTCGAATCCACAAACTTTCAAGAAAAGCCTGCAAAAGCAGTCTTGCAAAAGAGTCTTGCAGCGAGTTGTCTCCTGTGAACACCAAGGAAGAGCTGCTTCCCAGCAGCTCAGCTCACCCAGCGTTAGCATACAGCTAACACCAGAGGCCTGCAACCAGGGGCCTTCACTCCTCAACTCCTCTGCTGACCCGACCACGAGGGTCAGACCTTCCCCTGGTCCAGAGACCAGCACCCAGAGTCTGATCTCCCATCAACCAGGAAAACCAACCAGTTCCTCCAGGACGGACCAGGGAAACGACGCCTCACAGAACTTCTTTGTGTTTTTCCTGAACCAGCAGGAAAACCATCACAGACCTGAGCGACCAGCTCCTCAGTCTGGACAAAAGGAACAACCAGGAGCTGCAAAGAAGGACTCCTGAAACATCAACTTCATCTTCTTCTCCTCAGCCTGCAGAACCAGCAACCACAGTTAGCAGGAGGTGCTAACTACAGGAGAAGACACCAGCTTCCCTCCAGCAGGACAACAACTGAACTCCTTCAAGGAAGTGGGAACAACTGGGCTTTACCTGAGATTAGTTAAACCTGATGCTATGATAGAACTGTTTAACTTTATGAAGATGTGTTGATTCTATTACAGTGATCAAGTTCCATATATAATGATATTAGGAGCAGTTATCAACTTGTAAACCAACGTTAGCTCTGCCACAGACACAGGGTCTGCATGCTAATCTTTGCTTTACTAACTTGTTAACTCACAATCCTACACATATCACATCAAAGACAACATCACACAGTAACTGAACACCATCTGACGACTCCTGATGTTTTACAAAGCAAGTCTCATTCACATCAACTCATTCTAGAAATGGTCCTTTAGCAGAGACACACAGGAAGCAGATGCTAAAGACTAGCTTCCATGTTCCATTGTTCTCCAGCACATGGTGGAGACCCAGGACAGACCTCCTGCTCTCTGACAACCTCCATGTGAATGTAGTTTCTTGTGACCCGCCATCTTGTTTTGTAGTTCCATCACACACACACACTCCTTCCACCTCTTTCTCTCTCTCTCCCCACACACACACACACACACACACACACACACACACACACACACACACACACACACACACACACACACACACACACACACACACACACACACACACACACACACACACACACACACACACACACACACACACACACACACAGCTGTATATAGGTAGTTAGAATCTGTGTTTTATTTGTTTTCATTGTAAATAAATATATTTTTGGAATCATACTTTCTGTTTTATTAATGAGCACAAAGGAGAATGAAATGTCGACCTCTTCTGTGTCACAAACTCCAAAATCCTTCAAGCTTTACTGTTAATTCTGGTAATTGTAATTAATTTAACTATTAATTCAAATTCCTGATTAAGTGTTTAGTATATCTTATGAGACTGATAGAACTGAATTGTCTATCGTTTCCTGTTAAGACAGGTGGAGCTCCGAGGTTCTGATACACATCAGATTACATTTCAACATTATTAATAACTATCTTTGATCAATATTAATCATTATCGATAGCCAACCACAACAGTGTCAGGGTGTGTATGTCAGAGTGTTTAAAAATGTGTGTTAGAGTGTGTGGGTCAGAGTGTGTCCGTCACAGAGTGAGTCAGTGTGTCAGTGAAAGAGAACCTGTCAGTGTGTCAGAGAGTGTGTGTCTGTCAGAGGATGTGTGTCAGATTGTGTCAGAGAGTGTGTGTCAGAGTGTGTGTGTGTGTGTGTGTGTGTGTGTGTGTGTGTGTGTGTGTGTGTGTGTGTGTGTGTGTGTGTGTGTGTGTGTGTATGTGTGTGTGTGTATCAGAGTGTTTGTCAGTGTGTGACAGAGTGTGAGTCAGAGGACATATGTTAGAGTGTGTGTGGCAGTGTTTGTGTCAGTGTGTGTGTTAGTTTGTGTATGTCAGAGTGTTTGTGTGTGTGTGTGTGTGTGTATATATCAGTGTTTGTCACACACAATCTGACACACTGACAGAGTGTGTGTAAGAGAACATGTCAGAGTGAGTGTGTGTGTGTGTGTCAGAGAGTGTGTAAGAGAACGTGTGTCAGAGTGTGTGTGTGTCAAAGTGTGTGTGTCGGGGTGTGTTTACGTTTGTTCGATTGTGTGTGTCTGTAACAGTGTGTCAGAGAACGTGCGTCAAGAGTGTGTGTGTCTGTGTGTCACAGAGTGAGCCAGAGTATGTGTCAGCGTGTGTGTTTTTGTGTGTGTGCGTCAGATTGTGTGTCTCTGTGTGAATGTTTGTCAGAGAGCATGTCAGAGTGTGTTTCATGGTGTGTGTCTGTGTGTCTCAGAGTGTGCGTGTGTCAGAGAGAGTAATGTGTGTGTGTGTGCGTCAGAGTGTGTGTCAGAGAGAGTAGTGTGTGTGTGTGTGCAGAGTGTGTGTCAGTTTGTGTGTGTGTGTGTGTCAGAGTGTGTGACAAAGAGTGTGTGTCAGAGTGTGTTATTGTGTGGTGTGTGTCAATGTGTGGGGGTGTCACAGAGTGAGTCAGAGTGTGTGTGTGTCAGACAGTGAGTCTGTGTGTGTGTGTGTGTGTGTGTGTGTCAGTGTGTGTCAGTGTGTCAACATGTGTGTCAGACAGTTTCAGCATGTGTGTGTGTGTCAGTGTGTGAGAGAGTGTGCGTGTGTGTGTGTGTCAGAGTGTTTGTGTGTCAGAGTCTGGGCGTTTTTGTGAGTGTGTGTCAGAAAACGTGTGTCAGAGTGTGATTTGCGGTGTGTCCGTGTGTGTGTGTCACAGAGTAAGTCAGATTGTGTGTGTCAGAGTGTGTGTGTTTGTGTGTCAGAGTTTGTGTCTCTGTGTGTGTCAGAGAACGTGTGTAAGAGTGTGTGAGTGTTTGTGTCAGTGTCTCAGAGTGTTTGTCAGTGTGTCATAGAGTGTGTGTCTCTGTGTGTGTGTCAGAGTGTACGTAAGAGAGTGTGTGTGTCGGGGTGTTGGTATGTGTGTGTGTCACAGAGTGAGTCAGAGTGTGTGTGTGTGTGTGTGTGTGTGTGTGTGTGTGATAGAGTGAGTCAGCGTGTGTCAAAAGTGTGTGTATGTCAGAGAGTGTGCGTCAGAGAGAGTAATGTGTGTGTGTGTGTGTCAGAGAGTGTGTGTCAGAGAGAGTAGTGTGTGTGTGTGTGTGTGCAGAGTGTGTGTCAGCTTGTGTGTGTGTGTGTATGTCAAAGAGTGTGTGTCAGTGTGTCAAAGTGTGTGTGTTATTGTTATTGTGTGGTGTGTGTCGGGGTGTGTCAGTGTGTGGGGGTGTCACAGAGTGAGTCAGAGTGTGTGCCTGTGTCAGAGTGAGTCAGTGTGTCAACATGTGTGTCAGAGTGTTTCAGTGTGTGAGAGAATGTGTGTGTCAGAGTTTGTGCGTCTATGTGTGTGTCAGAGAGTGTGATTCGCGGTGTGTCCGTGTGTGTGTGTGTGTGATAGAGTGAGCCAGAGTGTGTGTCAGCGTGTGTGTGTGTCAGATTGTGTGTCTCTGTGTGTGTCAGAGAACGTGCGTCAAAAGTGTGTGTGTGTCTGTGTGTCAACATGTGTGTCAGAGTGTTTCGGTGTGTGTGTCAGACTGTGTCAGAGTGTGTGTTTCTGAGTATGCGTGTGTCAGAGTCTGTGTGTGTGTCAGAGAGTGTGATTCGCAGTGTTTGTGTCACAGAGCAAGTCAAGAGTGTGTTTCAGATTGTGTGTGTGAGAATGTGTGTCACAGTGTGCATCTCTGTGTGTGTCCGTGTGTCACAGAGTGAGTCAGAGTGTGTGTCTCTGTGTGTGTGTGTGTCAGATAACGTGCGTCAGGAGTGTGTGTGTCACAGAGTGAGTCAGAGTGTGTGTCAGTGTGAGTGTGAGTGCATCAGATTGTGTGTCTCTGTGTGTGTGTCTGTGTGTGTGACTATATTTCAGAGTGTGTGTCAGAGAGAGTGTGTGTGTGTGTTTCAGAGCGTGTGCATCTGTGTGTGTGTGTGTGTCAGAGAACATGTGTCAGAGTGTGTGTGTGTGTCAGACTGTCATTGAGTGTGTCAGAGAGCGTGTCGGTGTGTGTGTCACAGAGTGAGTCAGAGTGTGTGTCTCTGTGTGTGTGTGTGTCAGATAACGTGCGTCAGGAGTGTGTGTGTCACAGAGTGAGTCAGAGTGTGTGTCAGTGTGAGTGTGAGTGCATCAGATTGTGTGTCTCTGTGTGTGTGACTATATTTCAGAGTGTGTGTCAGAGAGAGTGTGTGTGTGTGTTTCAGAGCGTGTGCATCTGTGTGTGTGTGTGTGTCAGAGAACATGTGTCAGAGTGTGTGTGTGTGTCAGACTGTCATTGAGTGTGTCAGAGAGCGTGTCGGTGTGTGTGTCACAGAGTGAGTCAGAGTGTCTGTCAGAGAATAAGTCAGAGAGTGAGTCAGAGTGTCTGTCAGAGAATAAGTCAGAGAGTGAGTCAGAGACCCACCTTGTCACACATCTGGCAGGAGAACGGTCTTTCATTGCTGTGAACTCGTTCATGTTTCTTCAGGTCCGGAGCTCGAATGAACGATTTCCCACAAACGTCACACCTGTAAGGTTTAAAGCCTGTGTGGATCTTCAGGTGCTCTGCAGAAGACAGACAGGTAGATAGATAGGTGAGAGACAGGTAGAGAGAGGTAGACAGAGAGGAAGAGAGACACAGACACGTGAGACTTAAAGGCATGTTGCCCTTCAGGTGCGTTTCAGGTGCGTTACCTTTCAGGTGAGCGTGTGTGGTGAAAGCTTTGGTGCAGATCTCACAGGCGAATGGTCTTTCTGCTGAGTGAAGCTTCTCGTGTTTCCTGCAGAGATAAACAACAGAAAGAGTCTGTCACCATGGTAACAGACTGAACCCAACCCACTGGCTATCACCGTGGTAACAGACTGAACACAACCTGCTGGCTGTCACCGTGGTAACAGGCTGAACCCAACCCACTGGCTATCACCGTGGTAACAGACTGAACACAACCTGCTGGCTGTCACCGTGGTAACAGACTGAACCCAACCCACTGGCTATCACCGTGGTAACAGACTGAACCCAACCCACTGGCTATCACCGTGGTAACAGACTGAACACAACCTGCTGGCTGTCACCGTGGTAACAGACTGAACACAACCTGCTGGCTGTCACCGTGGTAACAGGCTGAACACAACCTGCTGGCTGTCACCGTGGTAACAGGCTGAACACAACCTGCTGGCTGTCACCATGGTAACAGGCTGAACACAACCTACTGGCTATCACCGTGGTAACAGGCTGAACACAACCTGCTGGCTGTCACCGTGGAAACAGGCTGAACACAACCTGCTGGCTGTCACCATGGTAACAGGCTGAACACAACCTACTGGCTATCACCGTGGTAACAGGCTGAACACAACCCGCTGGCTGTCACCGTGGTAACAGGCTGAACACAACCCACTGGCTATCACCGTGGTAACAGACTGAACACAACCTGCTGGCTGTCACCGTGGTAACAGGCTGAACACAACCCACTGGCTATCACCGTGGTAACAGACTGAACACAACCTGCTGGCTGTCACCGTGGAAACAGGCTGAACACAACCTGCTGGCTGTCACCATGGTAACAGGCTGAACACAACCTACTGGCTATCACCGTGGCAACAGACTGAACACAACCTGCTGGCTGTCACCGTGGTAACAGACTGAACCCAACCTACTGGCTATCACCGTGGTAACAGACTGAACACAACCTGCTGGCTGTCACCGTGGTAACAGACTGAACACAACCTACTGGCTATCACCGTGGTAACAGACTGAACACAACCTGCTGGCTGTCACCGTGGTAACAGGCTGAACACAACCTGCTGGCTGTCACCGTGGTAACAGACTGAACACAACCTGCTGGCTGTCACCGTGGTAACAGGCTGAACACAACCTGCTGGCTGTCACCGTGGTAACAGGCTGAACACAACCTGCTGGCTGTCACCATGGTAACAGGCTGAACACAACCTGCTGGCTGTCACCATGGTAACAGGCTGAACACAACCTGCTGGCTGTCACCATGGTAACAGGCTGAACAGACAGCAGGACCACAGCTTGTCCACATACAGTTTGTCCAGAGAGCTTGATCACAGTTTTTCCACAAACAATTTGACCACAGACAGTTTGAGCAGACAGCAGGACCACAGATAGTTTGTACAGACGGCAGGACCACAGGGTTTGTCCACAGACAGCAGGACTGCAGGCAGTTTGCTCACAGGCAGCAGGACCACAGTTTGTCCTCAGACATCTTGTCCACAGACAGTTTGTCCAGACAGCAGGGCCACAGACAGTCTGTCCACAGGCATCAGGATCACAGACAGTTTGTCCAGACAGCAGGGCCACAGACAGCTTGTCCACACAATTTGACCACAGACAGCAGGGACACTCACCGCAGTCGGTTCTCGTCCAGAAAGCTCTTCCCACACACCTGGCAGGCCAGCTGCTCGCGGTGTCCGTACAGAAGGTACTCGAACTTCATATCGGCGGCAGCTGTGGACCAGCCAGGCGGTTGTTCGTCCTTCACCTCCCCCATACTGTCTGCAAATGTCAGCGTCTGAGTGCCGTGATGCTCCGCCCCCAGCTCTTTCGGCTCCGCCTCCATCTCCGACACCACATCCTGGTCGTAGCAGGTCACCTGGAACAGAAGATGTGCACACACAGGTGGAGGAGTGTGCTCACTCGCACACACAAACACACGCACGATGGCACACACCTTGTGCACGTCCTCATTGGTCAGTTCTTTCAAAATGGCTTCTTGCACACGCAGAGCAGCGCTCGGAGATTTATCCAGTTCCTGATTGGCTGACGTCTCCACCAGGTCGTCTGTGCAGGGCGTATCATCATGCTCGCCAAGCACCTGCAAACAGATGAGGACACCATAGCTCTGAAGACTCTGAGTGAACAGGTGAGTGGACAGGTGGGTTAACAGGTGAGTGGACAGGTGGGTTAACAGGTGAGTGGACAGGGAACAGGTGAGTGGACAGGTGGGTTAACAGGTGAGTGGACAGGGAACAGGTGAGTGGACAGGTGGGTTAACAGGTGAGTGGACAGGGAACAGGTGAGTGAAGAGATGAGTGGACAGGTGGTAAAAGGGAACAGGTGAGTGAAGAGGTGAATGGACAGGGAACAGGTGAGTGGGCAGGTGGGTGAACGGGGAACAGGTGAGTGAAGAGGGGAGTGGACAGGGAACAGGTGAGTGAAGAGGTGAATGGACAGGGAACAGGTGAGTGGGCAGGTGGGTGAACGGGGAACAGGTGAGTGAAGAGGGGAGTGGACAGGGAACAGGTGAGTGGGCAGGGAACAGGTGAGTGAAGAGGTGAATGGACAGGGAACAGGTGAGTGGGCAGGTGGTGAACGGGGAACAGGTGAGTGAAGAGGTGAGTGGACAGGTGTACCTCAGAGCAGCTCTGTGATTGGCTGATGAGTAAACAGGTGTACCTCAGAGTCGACAGCTAGCTGAGCTTCAGGTGGCAGTGCCATTTTTACGATGTCATAAGGAAACTTCTCTTTGTCTTCTGATGATACATCTCGTTTCTGAAGAAACCACCAACACATCGTCACACAGGAGGAGCTGTGTGTGTGTGTGTTGTGTGTGTGTGTGTGTGTGTGTGTGTGTGTGTGTGTGTGTGTGTGTGTGTGTGTGAGACCTGA